>NC_069503.1:139923448-140028448 GCF_027579735.1 Bombina bombina | reverse complement strand
ATCTATCTATCAATCTATTGAATCTATCTATCTGTTTATCTATCAAATCTATCACATTTATCTATCAAATTTATCTTTCTATCTATATAATCTGTCTATCTATCGAATCTATATATCTATCTCGTGGCCGGACTGTTATCCGATGGCCACTTGTCTGTCGGAATATTATCCGTCAGACAAATGTCCGTCAGATAACAGTCCAGCCATGATCCAACTACAATAATGAGGCAACCGTATAGGAATAGAGGAATACTAATATGAAATTCCCAACTGCCCAATAGTCCATTTTTACCATTTTAAACAGTCTAGACACTGTTATTCACTATTGTCAGAGTAGTGAATTATTTGAGAGATAAATAACCAATATAACAAATCTGATAAAAAGCAGAACATCTTGTGAATATAGAAGTTTCTGCTGATTTTCTTTTTTCTAAAAAAAAAACACATTTTTGTCTTTCTTTTAAAGCCATAGAAGTCCTTTTGAAGAGTAACAATTTGAATTAATACATAAATTGTATAAAATATAATAGTAATCTCTAGTTTATTGTCTCTTTTCTTATATCCCAAACACTTAATTCCCAAAAAAATAACTTAATTTGAGAACAATCATCATAACTGGAAACCAGTATTTTATTTGATCTTTCTTTTTAAATAAAACAATTAAAAACTAAAGTGATTGTGTTTATTAAAGGGACACTGAACCCAAATATTTTCTTTTATGATTCAGATAAAGCATGCAATATTAATCAACTTTCTCATTTACTCCTATTATAATTTTTTCTTTGTTCTCTTGGTATCTTTATTTGAAAAAGCAGGAATGTAAGCTTGCGAGCCGGCCCATTGTTGGTTCAGCATCCTGGGTAGCGCTTGCAGATTGGTAGATAAATTTACATACCCATTCAGCAAGCTGTACCCAGGTGCTGAACAAAAGATGGGCCGGCTCGTAAACTTACATTCCTGCTTTTTCAAATAAAGATACCATGAGAACAAAGAAAAAACAAAATTTATGCTTACCTGATAAATTTCTTTCTCTTGTGGTGTATCCAGTCCACGGGTTCATCCATTACTTGTGGGATATTCTCCTTCCCAACAGGAAGCTGCAAGAGGACACCCACAGCAGAGCTGTCTATATAGCTCCTCCCCTAACTGCCACCCCCAGTCATTCGACCGAAGACAAGCAAGAAAAAGGGAGAAACTATAGGGTGCAGTGGTGACTGTAGTTTAAAAATAAAAAACACCTGCCTTAAAGTGACAGGGCGGGCCGTGGACTGGATACACCACAAGAGAAAGAAATTTATCAGGTAAGCATAAATTTTGTTTTCTCTTGTAAGGTGTATCCAGTCCACGGGTTCATCCATTACTTCTGGGATATCAATACCAAAGCTTTAGGACACGGATGAACAGGAAGCTGCAAGAGGACACCCACAGCAGAGCTGTCTATATAGCTCCTCCCCTAACTGCCACCCCCAGTCATTCGACCGAAGACAAGCAAGAAAAAAGGAGAAACTATAGGGTGCAGTGGTGACTGTAGTTTAAAAATAAAAAACACCTGCCTTAAAGTGACAGGGCGGACACGGATGAAGGGAGGGACAAGGCAGGAACTTAAACGGAAGGCACCACTGCCTGCAAGACCTTTCTCTCAAAAATAGCCTCAGAGGAAGCAAAAGTATCAAATTTGTATAATTTAGAAAAAGTATGAAGCGAAGACCAAGTCGCCGCCTTACAAATCTGTTCAACAGAGGCCTCATTTTTAAAAGCCCATGTGGAAGCTACCGCTCTAGTGGAATGAGCTGTAATTCTTTCAGGAGGCTGCTGACCAGCAGTCTCATAAGCTAAACGGATTATGCTTCTCAGCAAAAAAGAAAGAGAAGACGCCGAAGCCTTTTGGCCTCTCCTCTTTCCAGAGTAGACAACAAACAATGCAGATGTTTGCCGAAAATCCTTAGTAGCTTGTAAATAAAACTTTAAAGCACGAACCACATCAAGATTGTGTAATAGACATTCCTTCTTTGAAGAAGGATTAGGACACAGTGACGGAACAACAATCTCCTGATTGATATTCTTATTAGATACCACATTAGGAAGAAACCCAGGTTTGGTACGCAAAACTACCTTATCTGCATGGAAGATCAGATAAGGGGAATCACACTGTAAGGCAGATAACTCTGAAACTCTTCAAGCCGAAGAGATAGCTACCAAAAACAGAACTTTCCAAGATAAAAGCTTGATATCTATGGAATGCAGAGGTTCAAACGGAACCCCTTGAAGAACTTTAAGAACTAAATTTAAACTCCATGGCGGAGCAACAGGTTTAAACACAGGCTTGATTCTAACTAAAGCCTGACAAAACGCCTGAACATCTGGAACATCTACCAGACGCTTGTGCAGAAGAATAGACAGAGCAGAAATCTGTCCCCTTAAGGAACTAGCTGACAATCCCTTCTCCAATCCTTCTTGGAGAAAGGATAATATCCTAGGAATCCTGACCTTACTCCATGAGTAACCCTTGGATTCACACCAATGAAGATATTTACACCATATCTTATGACAGATTTTCCTGGTGACAGGCTTTCGAGCCTGAATCAAGGTATCAATGACCGACTCGGAGAAACCACGTTTTGATAAAATCAAACGTTCAATCTCCAAGCAGTCAGCTGCAGAGAAATTATATTTGGATGTTTGAATGGACCTTGGAGTAGAAGGTCCTGCCTCAGCGGCAGAGTCCATGGTGGAAAGGATGACATGCCCACCAGATCTGCATACCAAGTCCTGCGTGGCCACGCAGGTGCTATCAAAATCACCAAAGCTCTCTCCTGCTTGATCTTGGCAATCAGACGAGGGAGGAGAGGAAATGGTGGGAACACATAAGCCAGGCTGAAGGACCAGGGCACTGCTAGAGCATCTATCAGTGCTGCCTGGGGATCCCTTGACCTGGACCCATAACAAGGAAGCTTGGCGTTCTGACAAGACGCCATCAGATCCAGTTCTGGTTTGCCCCATAGTTGAATCAGCTGGGCAAATACCTCCAGATGGAGCTCCCACTCCCCAGGATGAAAAGTCTGCCTCCCAGTTCTCTACTCCTGGGATATGGATAGCTGAGAGATGGCAAGAGTGAACCTCTGCCCATAGAATTATCTTTTAAACCTCCAACATTGCCAGGGGGCTTCTTGTTCCCCCCTGATGGTTGATATAGGCTACAGTCATGATATTGTCCGACTGAAATCTGATGAACCTGACCGCAGCTAGTTGAGGCCAAGCCTGAAGAGCATTGAATATCACTCTCAGTTCCAGAATGTTTATCGGAAGGAGGGCTTCCTCCTGAGTCCATGAACCCTGAGCCTTCAGGGAGTTCCAGACTGCACCCCAGCCCAGAAGGCTGGCATCTGTCATGACTATAGTCCAATCTGGCCTGCGGAAACTCATTCCCCTGGACAGATGGACCCGAGATAACCACCAGAGAAGAGAATCCCTGGTCTCTTGATCCAGATTTAGCAGAGGGGACAAATCTGTGTAGTCCCCATTCCAATGATTGAGCATGCAAAGTTGCAGTGGTCTGAGATGTAGGCGGGCAAATGGAACTATGTCCATTGCCGCTACCATTAGGCCGATTACTTCCATACACTGAGCCACTGACGGCCGAGAAGTGGAATGAAGAGCACGGCAGGAAGTTAGAAGCTTTGATAACCTGACCTCTGTCAGAAAAATGTTCATTTCTACTGAATCTATCAGTGTTCCTAGGAAAGAAACTCTTGTGAGAGGGGAGAGAGAACTCTTTTTTTCATTCACCTTCCACCCGTGAGACCTCAGAAAGGCCAGAACAATGTCCGTATGGGACTTGGCGATTTGAAAAGTCTTCGCCTGTTTCAGAATGTCGTCTAGGTAAGGAGCCACCGCTATGCCCCGTGGCCTTAGAACCGCCAGTAGGGACCCTAGAACCTTCGTAAAGATTCTTGGTGCCGTGGCTAACCCAAAGGGAAGAGCCACAAACTGTTAATGCCTGTCTAAGAAGGCGAACCTGAGGAACTGATGATGATCTCTGTGAATTGGAATGTGGAGATAAGCATCCTTTAAGTCCACAGTAGTCATATATTGACCCTCCTGGATCATAGGGACTCAGTTCTTGGTTTTTGGGAACTATAAACAGATTTGAATAGAAGCCCTGCCCCTGTTCCTCCCTTGGAACTGGGTGGATCACTCCCATAACCAGTAGGTCTTGAACACAACGTAAGAATGCCTCTCTCTTTATCTGGTTTACAGATCATTGTGAGAGATGAAATCTCCCCTTTGGAGATGAAGCTTTGAAGTCCAGAAGATATCCCTGGGAAACAATCTCTAATGCCCAGGGATCCTGGACATCTCTTGCCCAAGCCTGGGCGAAGAGAGAAGGTCTGCCCCCTACTATATCCGGTCCCGGATCGGGGGCTACTCCTTCGTGCTGTCTTAGAGGCGGCAGCAGGTTTTTTGGCCTGCTTCCCCTTGTTTTAAGCCTGGTTCGGTCTCCAGACTGGTTTGGACTGGGCGAAATTTCCCTTTTGTTTTGCATTAGAGGAAGCTGAAGCTGCGCCACTCTTGAAGTTTCGAAATGAACGAAAATTATTCTGTTTGGTCCTTAATTTATTGGACCTATCTGATTCCTGAGGAAGGGCGTGACCTTTTCCTCCAGTAATATCAGAAATGATCTCCTTCAGGCCCGGCCCGAATAGGGTCTGTCCTTTGAAGGGGATGTTAAGAAGCTTAGACTTTGAAGTAACATCTGCTGACCAGGACTTAAGCCATAGTGCCCTGCGTGCCAGAATGGCAAAACCTGAATTCTTAGCCGTTAGTTTGGTTAGATGAAAAACGACGTCAGAAATAAAGGAATTAGCTAACTTGAGAGCTTTAATCCTGTCTAAAATATCATCTAACGGGGTCTCAACCTGTAGAGCCTCCTCAAGAGACTCAAACCAAAAAGCCGCTGCAGCAGTGACTGGGGCAATGCATGCAAAAGGCTGGAGAATAAAACCTTGATGGATAAATATTTTCTTAAGGAGACCCTATTTATCCATAGGATCTAAGAAAGCACAACTGTCCTCGACGGGGATAGTTGTACGCTTATCTGGGGTAGAAACAGCACCCTCCACCTTAGGGACTGTCTGCCACGAGTCCCGTATAGCGACATCTATGGGAAACATCTTTTTAAAAGCAGGAGGGGGAGAGAACGGAACACCTGGTCTATCCCATTCCTTAGTAATAATTTCCGAAAACCTCCTAGGGACTGGAAAAACATCAGTGTAAACAGGCACTGCAAAGTATTTGTCCATTTTACACAATTTCTCTGGAACTACAATGGGTTCACAGTCATCCAGAGTCGTTAAAACCTCCCTGAGCAATACGCGGAGGTGTTCAAGCTTAAATTTAAAGGCTGTCATTTCAGAATTCGACTGAAGTAACGTCTTCCCTGAATCTGAAATCTCACCCTCATATAGCAACTCCCTTGCCACGGCTTCGGAGCATTGTGAGGGTATATCGGACATAGCTACTAAAGCGTCAGAAAGCTCTTTTTTTGTTCTAGCCCCAGAGCTGTCTCACTTTCCTTGTAACCCTGGCAGTTTGGACAATACCTCTGTGAGGGTATTAGTCATAATTGCCGCCATGTCTTGTAAGGTAAACGCATTGGACGCGCTAGATGTACTTGGCGTCACTTGAGTGGGAGTTATAGGTTCTGACACGTGGGGAGAGCTAGATGGCATAACCTCCCTTTTGTCAGTCTGAGAAACCTCTGGTGATAAATTTTTAAATGCCAAAATATGGTCTTTATAATTTATAGAAATTTCAGTACATTTGGTACACATTCTAAGAGGGGGTTCCACAATGGCTTCTAAACATATTGAACAAGGAGTTTCCTCTATGTCAGACATGTTTAACAGACTAGTAATGAGAACAGCAAGCTTGGAAAACACTTTAATAAATGTGAAACAGCAATTAAATAAAAACAGTACTGTGCCTTTAAGAGAAAAAAAACTATCACATAAACTGCAAAACAGTGTTAAAAAGTAGTAAACTCTTCGAAATTTTTACAGTGTGTATAAGGGACTAAAGCAGCATTGCACCCACTTGCAAATGGATGATTAACCCTTTAGGCCCCAAACCGGATTTGAAAAACGTTAAAAAACGTTAATAAACAGTTAAACACCTTGCCACAGCTCTGCTGTGGCTCCTACCTGCCTCAAATACGATTTAGGAAAGAAATAAGCCCTCTATAGTGGTCCTCAGATGCCAGAGGACTCCTTTAGGGAAGCTGGATGTCTCAGTCTGAATATGAACTGCGCATCTAGAGTGCGGAAATAGGCCCCTCCCACCATGCACTCGATGTCAGAGGGCCTTAAGAAAATACTCCTAGGAGTATCTGACTAGCCATGTGGAAACTAGGCCCCCCCCCCAAAAAAAACGATTTATCACCCTCAGAGAAAAAACGTTCTTTCTATATAACATGTAATCGTTTTGTTACTAAGAAATATGAGTATTAACATGAATATTACCCTTTTTTGTAAGCATGATCCCAGTCGTTGTTAAATCACTGCATCAGGCTTACCTCAATTATACAAGGCTCTGTCAGCATTTTCTAGATCTTATCATCTCTCTAGAAATAAATATACTGAACATACCTCAAAGCAGGTAAACTGCAAACCGTTCCCCCAACTGAAGTCTTTCCCATACTCTTCAGTTATGCGTGAGAACAGCAATGGACCTTAGTTACAAACCACTAAGATCATCAACCTCCAGGCAGATTCTTCTTCTAATTTCTGCCTGAGAGTAAAACAGTACAACGCCGGTACCGTTTAAAAATAACAAACTTTTGATTGAAGGCAAAACTACACTAAGTCACCACATATCTCTTGATATTTCCTATCTTGTCGAGAGCTGCAAGAGAATGACTGGGGGTGGCAGTTAGGGGAGGAGCTATATAGACAACTCTGCTGTGGGTGTCCTCTTGCAGCTTCCTGTTGGGAAGGTGAATATCCCACAAGTAATGGATGAACCCGTGGACTGGATACACCTTACAAGAGAAATTGATACGTAACAGGAGTAAATTAGAAAGTAGCTTAAAATTGCATGCAGTATCTGAATCATGAAAGAAAAAAACTGGGTTCAGTGTCCCTTTAACCTGTGAACTGATCATGCTGTAAAACCTTTAAATTGAAACAAATGTAAAAGACCAAAATGGGTTTTCAAGCGGTCAAAGCTCTTTTGAAAAGTCCAAAATTCAATTAAAAAGTTCTGGGGAAAAAAAGTATTTTGGCATGTAGTGAAATATTGTTGTCAAATTCCTCCCATTCAAAATTTAAATGGACGTGAAAGTCAAACATAAATGGTTCAGAAAGAGCATGCGATTTTAAGGGACTTCTTCAAATGACTTCAGCTATCCAATTTACTTTATACTCTGGGTATCTTTTGTTGAGAAACATATCTAGGTAGGCTTGTGTGCAGCAGTGAACTAATAGGAGCTAACTGTTGACTGGTGGCTACACCATATGTCTCTTGTCATTGGCTCATCTGATGTATTTAGCTAGGTAGGTACTACCATACAACTCATTTACATAATGTGTCCAGTATGGGCTAGAACTTATTTGTTTAGCACATTGACAATATGATTAGATTTGTGTTATACATTTAATATAGAAGTAAACAGTAGCATAAGAACATATGAACAATAAAGACCAAACCTGTGAATAATAAATATGTACATATGTTATTATCAGTTAGAGCAAAACAAATCTCACAGTATATTGCAATTATTTATTTTTCCAGGAAGATTCCCATCAACACCTGATAAACCTCCTCCCATTGTTTTTTCTTCCCTACCTTCGTCTCGCCCCGTTTCCCCTGACTTTGTACTATGTGACTTTATCCACTGACTTAATTCTGACCAAAAACCAGACATTTCTAACTTATCATTTAACCTACACTGCCCAGATGTTGCCTCCTCATCTGCTCTCTTAGACCCCACTAGATTCTCCGGCTCCCCTTGTTTGTCAGGGTGCACTGATGTTACTGGATCATCAATATTCACTTCTTCCTTCTGTCCACAGGGATCTTTTTCTTTAGCAGAGAGTGAACTCATGACAGCAACTGTGTTCGTATTGTTCTTCAATTCTGAAAAAGAGAGGAGTTAGTATTAAGTTATTCATAAACATCTCTCTTAAAGGACATTTATTTTAATACTAATTTATATAGGCATGTAACAACTGTATTGTAACTGACCTTAGATCAAAATGTGCATTATTTCTCTGTCCATAGATATAACCTTTGCTAGACATTTATTAATAATCTTTAATGCTGATCAATCAGTCACTGTGTAAAATGTATGACCAGAGGAGCATATAGTATATTTCAATCTATCCATTAATCTATCAATCTATCTATCTATCTATCTATCTATCTATCTATCTATCTATCTATCTATCTATATATATATCATCAGCTAGATTACAAGTTTTGCGTTGCGGCTTGTAACTCTGAAAATATGGCATTTTCAGCATTAAAACAGCACTGCCGCTATTACGAGTTTTGTAGGTATAGGTGTACCGCACACATTTTAGCCTATACCGCAACGTCAGTCCCGCACACATAAAAATTACGTATTTTCACGGGATTCCCATAGTGCTGCTATTACGAGTTTTGCGGTGAGGCTAGAAAGTGAGCGGTACAGCCTAAAACCACAAGATCCGTACCACCATCTAAAGTCAGTAGTTATGAGTTTTATGCTGCAAAGCCGTAACATTAAACTCATAACTAAACTGATATAAAGTACACTAACACCTATAAACTACCTATTAACCCCTAAATGGAGGCCCTCCCACGTCGCAAACACTATTATAAATGTACAGTATTAACCCCTAATCTGCCGCTCCCGATATGGCCGCCACAAAAATGTTTTATTAACCTCATTCTGCCGCTCCTCGACATTGCTGCCACTATACTAAAGTTATTAACCCCTAAACTGCCACCCTCCCACATCAAAAACACTATTGAAATATTATTAACCCCTAATCTGCCGTCCGCCCACACCGCAGCTATAATAAACCTATTAACCACTAAACCGCAAGCCCCCCACAACGAAGTATACTAAAATAAATTATTAACAACTGAACCTCTGACCTCCCACATAACTAACTCTAAATAAATATATTAACCCCTAATCCTAACCCTAACGTAAATCTAACCCTAACCCTAACGTAACCCTAAGCCTAACACCCCCTAACTTAAATATAATTAAAATAAATCTAAATAAACCTTAAAAGTATTAACTAAATAATTCTTATTTAAAACTAAATACATACTTACCTGTAAACAAAACCTAAGCTAGCTACAAAATAACTAATAGTTATATTGTAGCTATCTTAGGTTTTATTTTTATTTCACTGGTAAGTTTGTATTTATTTTAACTAGGTAGACTAGTTAGTAAATAGTTATTAACTATTTACTAACTACCTAGTTAAAATAAATACAAAGTTACCTGTAAAATAAAACCTAAGCTACCTTACACTAAAACCTAACATTACAATAAAATGAAATAAATTAA
Organism: Bombina bombina; assembly: GCF_027579735.1. Lineage (NCBI taxonomy): Eukaryota > Metazoa > Chordata > Amphibia > Anura > Bombinatoridae > Bombina > Bombina bombina. The sequence goes on along the minus strand of NC_069503.1, from coordinate 140,018,886 downwards.
ATTAATAAAATACAATTTACTAACTTACAAAAAAAAAAATAAACACTAAATTACAAAAAATAAAAAAAAAAATTATTAAAAATAAAAATGAATTACTCCTAAACTAAAACAAAAAGGAAAAAACCTAGCACAAAGGAGGAGGATCCAAAAAGTGAATAATAGTTCCAACAGCAAAAGTAGATAAAATGTAGCCTTTATTAAGTCATTAAGACTCATACATTAAAACTTGCAAAACACATCTGACCGGTTTCGGCATGAGAAGCCGTAGTCCTAGATGTACAATTACTTACACCTGAGCATCCTTTTTATGCACAGAAGTACCTCCCTTTGGGAGTGGTTAAAAACAGAATAGGTAGCAGGTAAAGAGGATTAATTGCATACATATTTCTACAGAGTTTGGATAGCCAATAGATAAGGATACAAATTTTAAACAAAGTTAATGAACCTTAATACTATATAGCATTCAAAAATTAGTATGTATGGAATAAATAAATAAAATGATCTGGATAAACTATAAAAAAATAGAAGCTTAGTTAGCTGTACACAGTTAGTTTCTTGTTACTTAGAGCTGAACAAATAGTTTGTTAAACACATATTGATGAATGTAAAATGCAATTTCTGATGACATCTTAGAAACAATATTCCAATATGCTCAGTTGCAAGTTCGCTGAATTAGATGAATTAAATATATATCAGAAGGTTGCTTAAAAATATTATTAGTCAATATTAATTGCAAAAGTTATATTAAGCACATAATAGAATAGTGGTAAAAGAGCTGTATACAAAATGTCACCACCATAAAGTCAATAACTACTATGGTTACATATGTTATTGTATGATAATCTAAGTCAGTTCATTGACTGAAAACAAAGAAAAAATTGAATATGTAAATACATAGTAGAAAGATATATGTGGGAGCAATGTGTATATAAAAGACCCCAGAAGGTGCTATAATAAGATGTGAACGTAGACATCCAAAGGGAACAATGATATTTGAGACAAAGAGTGGTATTCAAAAAGAATGTACCTATTGAATGCCAAGCAAAAGATGCAATTTGTGTATTATATATTTTGAATAACATCTGACAATACAAAGGTACATTAATATGAATAATGATTAGTAAATAATGACTATAAGTGAAAACCACAAATGTGTTTATACCATAATATAATAATCGATATCTGTCAAATGACTTACACTAAAAATATTTGGAAATATAAGCACATACTAGAAACACTATTATATGAGCTAGTTAGAAAAATAACTCTGAAGTATTGATGTATGTTTATAAATATATATGAATCAAAACCTATAATGTTAGGGGTTTAGTTGTTAAAGCTCCCCTAAATATAAAGCTATAATACCACTCGCATATAATATGATAGATGATCTATGCCAGTAATTTATTATGTCAAATTCTGAGTTGAAGGCCTCAGGTAGCAGGCTATCAAGCTTATGTATCCAATATATTTCTTGTCTTTGAAGTATTTGTAATTTGTCACCACCTCAACAGGGTATGATGATTTGCTCGATAGCCTGCCACCTGAAGGTGTCAACTCTTCCCTCATGAATTTCGAGAAAATGTCTGGCCAATGCGGATACAGCTCTGTCTTGAGATACATAGGACAGATGCTCTCTGATGCGTTTTTCTGACCAACATACTGTCTGTGGCATTGTATGCACTCAACCAAGTACACAACGTATTTGCTGCCACATTTGATACAGCCTCTCGTGTCAAATTTTTCTTGTGTAGCAGCTGAAGTAAATGTTTTTGATATTTGAACATGATCACATGATGTGCAGCATCTTTTCCCACATTTGTAGGTGCCCTTGACTTTAAGCCAGGAACTACCACTTTCTTGTTTGGGCAATAAACTTGGTGAAAGTATGTTGCCCAATGAAAGATTACGTTTGTATACAAAGTTACAACCATCCTCTAGAGTCTTACGTAAGACCTTGTCTCCACGTAGAATCGGGAGGTTTCTTTTAACTATTTGACAAACCTGATTATATTGATTTGAATAGGCCGTAATAAGAGTAGGCTTAGACCTATCAAGTGTTTGTGATTTAGTATTCTGTGTTTTGGGTTCAAGGAGTTTATTTCTGTCAATTTGATTTACTTCCCAATAGGCCTTGTTAATGATGGTTTTAGAGTAGCCTCTGGCATAGAGTCTTCTCTTAAGATCATTGCTTTCTGATTGGAAGTCTCTATCTGAGGAACAGTTTCTTTAAATTTGCAAGAACTGAATTTTAGCTATACCCCTAAAGACATGTCCAGGGTGACTACTCTGGGCATGCAATAGTGTATTGCCAGAAATTGTCTTTCTATACAAAGATGAAGAAATATTACCAGAAAAACTGTCTGCAGATAGGGTAATGTCTAAATAGTTGACACTGTCTGGGTTCCATTCAAATGTGAACTTTAAACCTACATTATTGTCATTAAGATACTTCACTAGTTTGTTGGCTTCTTGGTAATCAGCTGACCATACAACCAGCAGATCATCTATGTATCTCATGTATTTTACAAAATGTTGAGCAAAACGGTTTCTACCTCCAAAGACGTGGAAACGCTCCCACCAACCCATGAATAGATTTGCGTAAGATGGGGCGAATTTGGCTCCCATAGCGGTTCCACGTCTCTGGAGGTAGAATGTGTCAGAAAACATTAAAAAATTATGATTCAGTAAAAAATCAACTCCTAAACTAATATCCCTATCAAAATAAATTAGCCCCTCCAAAATAAAAATCCCTAGCCTATACTAAACTGCCAATGGCCCTTAAAAGGGCCTTTTGCAGGGCATTGCCCCAAAGATACCAACTCTTTTACCTGTAAAATAAATACAAACATCCAGCCAACAGTAAAACCCACCACCCACCCAACCAAACACCCCAAATAAAAACTTATCTAAATAAACCTAAGCTAAACATTGCCCTGAAAAGTGCATTTGGATGGGCATTGCCCTTTAAAGGGCATTTAGCTCTTTTACTGCCCAAAGCCCTAACCTAAAAAAAAACACTCTTAAAACCCTTAAAAAAACCTAACACTAACCCCCGACGATCCACTTACAGATTTTGAATTCCGGACATCCATCCTCAACCAGCCGGCGAAGTCCTCATCCAAGCGGCAAGAAGTCTTCATCCAAGCGGCAAGAAGTCTTCATCCAGGCGGCCTCTTCGATCTTCATCCAGTCGGGGAAGTCCTCATCCAAGTTGAAAGAAAAAAAAAACACTCAAAAAACCCTTCAAAAAACCTAACACTAACCCCCGACGATCCACTTACAGTTATCGAAGTCTGGACATCCATTCTCATCCAGCCGGCAAAGTCCTCATCCAAGCGGCACAAAATCTTCATCCAGATGGCCTCTTCAATCTTCATCCAGCCGGCGAAGTCCTCATCCAAGTTGAAAGAAGTCTTCATCCAGACGGCATCTTCTATCTTCATCCATACAGCGCAGAGCGGGTCCATCTTCAAGTCATCTGGCGAGGAGCATCCTCTTCTTACGGTCGCCGTCGTAAACTGAAGGTTCCCTTTAAGTGACGTCATCCAAGATGGCGTCCCTTACATTCCTATTGGCTGAAAGATTTATATCCTATTGGCTGATCCAATCAGCCAGTAGGATTGAGCTCTCATTCTATTGGCTGTTCCAATCAGCCAATAGAATGAGAGCTCAATCCTATTGGCTGATTGAAACAGCCAATAGGATTTTTTCTCCTTTAATTCCTATTGGCTGATAGAAATCTTTCAGCCTATAGGAATGTAAGGGACGCCATCTTGGATGACGTCACTTAAAGGGAACCTTCAGTTTACAGTGGCGACCGTAAGAAGATGCTCCGCGTCGGATGTCTTGAAAATGGACCTACTCCATGCCGGATGGATGAAGATAAAAGATGCCGTCTGGAAGAAGAGTTCTTTCCGCTTGGATGAGGACTTCGCCGGCTGGATGAAGATCGAAGGGGCCATCTGGATGAAGACTTGGTGCCGCTTGGATGAGGACTTTGCCGGCTGGATGAGAATGGATGTCCAGACTTCGATAACTGTAAGTGGATCGTCGGGGGTTAGTGTTAGGTTTTTTGAAGGGTTTTTTGAGTGTTTTTTTTTTTAGGTTAGAGTTTTGGGCAGTAAAAGAGCTAAATGCCCTTAAGGGCAATACCCATCCAAATGCCCTTTTCAGGGCAATGTTTAGCTTAGGTTCATTTAGATAGGTTTTTATTTGGGGGGTTTGGTTGGGGGGTGGTGGGTTTTACTGTTGGGGGGTGTTTGTATTTATTTTACAGGTAAAAGAGCTGGTATCTTTGGGGCAATGCCCTGCAAAAGGCCCTTTTAAGGGCCATTGGCAGTTTAGTGTAGTCTAGGGTTTTTTTATTTTGGGGGGCTTTTTTATTTTGATAGGGCTATTAGATTAGGAGTAATTCGTTTTTATTTTTGATAATTTATTTTTTTATTTTTTGTAATTTAGTATTTATTTTTCTAAGTTTTGTAATTGTATTTTATTAATTTAATTTATTTCATTGTATTGTAATGTTAGGTTTTAGTGTAAGGTAGCTTAGGTTTTATTTTACAGGTAACTTTGTATTTACTTTAACTAGGTAGTTAGTAAATAGTTAATAACTATTTACTAATTAGTCTACCTAGTTAAAGTAAATACAAACTTACCTGTGAAATAAAATTAAAACCCAAGATAACTAAAATATAACTATTAGTTATTTTGTAGCTAGCTTAGTTTTTTTTACAGGTAAGTATGTATTAAGTTTTAAATAGGAATTATTTAGTTAATAATTGTAAGGTTTATTTAGCTTTATTTTAGTTATATTTAAGTTAGGGTGTGTTAGAGTTAGGGTTAGACTTAGGCTTAGTGTTACGTTAGGGTTAGGGTTATGCTTAGGGTTAGGTTTAGGGGTTAATAACTTTAGAATAGTGGCGGCGATGTTAGGGGCGGCAGATTAGGGGTTAATAACTGTAATGTAGGTGGCAGCAATGTCAGGGGCAGCAGATTACGGGTGTTTAGATGTAGGGTTTATATTAGGGTGTTAGGTTTAAACTGTATTTTTATTTCCCCATAGACATCAATGGGGCTGCATTACGGAACTTTTGTTTCCACAATCGCAGGTGTTAAGGTTTTTTTTGGGCCGGCTCTCCCCATTGATGTCTATGGGGAAATTGTGCACGAGCACGTCAAACACAGAGCTTGTTTTGGGTGCAGTATGGAGCTCCATGCAACCATATCGCACGCAAATGGCGTATGTTTGCAAACTTGTAAAAGCAGCGCTATAGGAAATTAAATAACGTAACTTTTGTGGCTTTTGTTAATTTCTCTATAGCGCTTAGAAACTCATAATCTAGCTGTATCTTTGTTATTGAACTACACAAGTTATTTTCTCTATATTTTACCTGTCTCTGTAAATCTCAGCAGCACCTCTGTCTGTAAACCTCAGCAGCACCTGTCTCTGTAAATCTCAGCAGCACCTTTCTCTGAAAACCTCAGCAGCACCTGTCTCTGTAAACCTCAGTAGCACCTGTCTCTGTTCACCTCAGCAGCACCTGTCTCTGTAAACCTCAGTAGCACCTGTCTCTGTAAACCTCAGCAGCACCTGTCTCTGTAAACCTCAGTAGCACCTGTCTCTGTAAACATCAGCAGCACCTGTCTCTGTAAACCTCAGTAGCACCTGTCTCTGTAAACCTCAGCAGCACCTGTCTCTGTAAACCTCAGCAGCACGTGTCTCTGTAAACCTCAGCAGCACCTGTCTCTGTAAACCTCAGTAGCACCTGTCTCTGTAAACCTCAGCAGCACCTGTCTCTGTAAACCTCAGCAGCACCTGTCTCTGTAAACCTCAGCAGCACGTGTCTCTGTAAACCTCAGCAGCACCTGTCTCTGTAAACCTCAGCAGCACCTGTCTCTGTAAACCTCAGCAGCACCTGTCTCTGTAAACCTCAGTAGCACCTGTCTCTGTAAACCTCAGCAGCACCTGTCTCTGTAAACCTCAGTAGCACCTGTCTCTGTAAACCTCAGCAGCACCTGTCTCTGTAAACCTCAGCAGCACCTGTCTCTGTAAACCTCAGCAGCACGTGTCTCTGTAAACCTCAGTAGCACCTGTCTCTGTAAACCTCAGCAGCACCTGTCTCTGTAAATCTCAGCAGTAGTAATGTCGCGAACATAAAAATTTGTGTTCGCGAACGGCGAACGCGAACTTCCACAACTGTTTGCGAACGGGCGAACCGTGCGAACCGCCATAGACTTCAATAGGCAGGTGAATTTTAAAACCCACAGGGACTCTTTCTGGCCACAATAGTGATGGAAAAGTTGTTTCAAGGGGACTAACACCTGGACTGTGGCATGCCGGAGGGGGATCCATGGCAAAACTCCCATGGAAAATTACATAGTTGATGCAGAGTCTGGTTTTAATCCATAAAGGGCATAAATCACCTAACATTCCTAAATTGTTTGGAATAACGTGCTTTAAAACATCAGGTATGATGTTGTATCGATCAGGTAGTGTAAGGATTATGCCCACTTCACAGTGACAGACCAAACTCCCCGTTTAAAGGGACAGTCTACACCAGAATTTTAATTGTTTTAAAAGATAGATAATCCCTTTATTACCCATTTCCCAGTTTTGCATAACTAACACATTTATAATAATATACTTTTAACCTCTGTGATTATCTTGTATCTAAGCCTCTGCAAACTGCCCCTTTTTTCAGTTCTTTTGACAGACTTGCAGTCTAGCCAATCAGTGCCTGCTCCCAGATAACTTCTCGTGCACGAGCACAGTGTTATCTATATGAAATACGTGAACTAACACCCTCTAGTGGTGAAAAACTGTTAAAATGCAATCTGAAAGAGGTGGGCTTCAAGGTCTAAGAAATTAGCACATGAACCTACTAGGTTAAGCTTTCACCTAAGAATACCAAGAGAACAAAGCAAAATTGGTTATAAAAGTAAATTGGAAAAATGTTTAAAATCACATGCTCTATCGGAATCATGAAAGTTTATTTTGGCCTAGACTGTCCCTTTAACGCACCGCAAACAACCGCAAACAGTCCATTTGCACAACCGCAAACTCCCCATTTGCACAAGGTTGGATACCAAGCTAGCCATGTCCCGTTCCTTGTCCTCACTGATGTCATTGAAGGTCTCTTCCTCCACCCAGCCACGTACAACACCAAGGGTCCCCGAAAGGTGACAACAAGCCCCCTGGGATGTCTGCTGTGTTTGGTCTTCCACCTCCTCAAAGCCACCTTCCTCCTCTGACTCCTCTTCTTCAGACTCCTCTCTCTGCATTGCCTCTCTCTGCGTTATTATAAGGTGTGTTAAGTAGTACTATTCCTATCAGTTTAATCCCTGTTATGTGCCTTTTTTTGGTTTGATTTTTTGAAGCCACAGTGCAGCACCAGAGGCCAGAAAAATTAGGCATGTACACATGCCTGAAAAATTAGGTATTGTTGCAGCCACTGCTGTAGCAGCGGCCAGAAACATTGATGTTTGTTTCCCAGGCAGAAAGTGCCCTAAAACATTGTGGCTTGAACCCTAGTTGGTGGCGGATAAGTCACGCAAGTCATCCGGCATTCAGAGATAAAATACAGCAGCGTGTGGACCATTTTTAGCCCAAGGCAGCTCATCTCATCAGGCCTTTTTTAGTCGAATGTATAGCCCACTGTCAGTCCCTTCGGGATCCATCCCTCATTCATCTTAATAAAGATGAGGTAATCTAGACTTTTTTGACCTAGGCGTCTTCTCTTCTCAGTGACAATACCTCCTGCTGCCCTGAAGGTCCTTTCTGACAGGACACTTGAAGTGGGGCAGGCCAGAAGTTCTATCGCAAATTGGGATAGCTCAGGCCACAGGTCAAGCCTGCACACCCAGTAGTCAAGGGGTTCATCGCTCCTCAGAGTGTCGATATCTGCAGTTGAGGCGAGGTAGTCTGCTACCTGTCGGTCGAGTCATTCTCTGAGGGTGGACCCCAAAGGGCTGTGGCGATGCGTAGGACTTAAAAAGCTCTGCATGTCCTCCATCAACAACACGCCTGTAAAGCATCCTGTACTTGCCGGCGTGGTCGTGGGAGGAGGAGGATTACTTTCACCTCTTCCCCTGTTAGATTCCCGTTGTGCTGTGACATCACCCTTATACGCTGTGTAAAGCATACTTTTTAATTTATTTTTGAACTGCTGCATCCTTTCCGAATTGCTGTAATTCGGTAACATTTCAGGCACTTTATGCTTATACCGGAGGTCTAGTAGCGTGGACACCCAGTACAGGTCGTTCTCCTTCCTTTTTATATGAGGGTCCCTCAACAGGCATGACAGCATGAAAGACCCCATTTGCACAAGGTTGAATGCTGAGCTACTCATGACCCGTTCCTCGTCTGCAGTGATCTCACTGAAGGTATGTTCTTCCCCCCAGCCACGTACAACACCACGGGTACCAGATAGGTGACAACGAGCACCCTGGGATTACTGTTGTGGTTGGTCTTCTTCCTCCTCCTCAAAGCCACATTCCTCCTCTGACTCCTCTTCCTCACAATCCTCTTCCAGCATTGCCGCAGGTCCAGCAAGCGATGCTGATAAGGCTGTTTCTAGTGGTGATGGTGACCACAACTCTTCCTCTTCACGCTCATCTACAGCCTGATCCAGCACTCCTCGCAGGGCACGCTCCAGGAAGAAAACAAATGGTATGATATCGCTGATGGTGCCTTCGGTGCGACTGACTAGGTTTGTCACCTCCTTTAAAAGGACGCATGAGACTACAGGCAATGCGCATGAGCATCCAGTAACGTGGCAAAAAAATTCCCAGCTCCGCAGAGGCTGTCCTAGCACCCCGGTCATACAAATAGTCGTTAATGGCTTTTTCTTGTTGGATCAGGCGGTCGAACATTAGGAGTGTTGAATTCCAATGTGTCGGGCTGTCGCAAATCAAGCGCCTCACTGGCATGTTGTTTCGCCGCTGGATATCTGAAAAGTGCGCCATGGCCGTGTAGGAACGCCTGAAATGGCCACACACCTTCCTGGCCTGCTTCAGGACGTCCTGTAAGCCTGGGTACTTATGCACAAAGCGTTGTACGATCAGATTACACACATGTGCCATGCACGGCACATGTGTCAACTTGCCCAAATTCAATGCCGCCACCAAATTTCTTCCGTTGTCACTAACCACTTTCTCAATCTCCAGTTGGTGCAGAGTCAGCCACTGATCCACCTGTGCAGTGTAGGTGATATACCTGCCCTGACCATGCTTTGCAGACCAGGTATCAGTGGTCAGATGGACCCTTGCCCCAACACTGTGTGCCAGACATGCCATTACTTCCTTTTGCACAATCGAGTACAGGTTGGGGATTGCCTTTTGTGCAAAGAAATTTCAGCCGGGTACCTTCCACTGCGGTGTCCCAATAGCTACAAATTTTTGGAACGCCTCAGACTCCACCAGCTTGTATGGTAAAAGCTGGCGGGCTAAGAGTTCAGTCAAGCCAGCTGCCAGATGCCGGGCAAGGGGGTGACTTTGTGACATTGGCTTCTTACGCTCAAACATGTCCTTGACAGGAACTGCTCAAGGCGAGACACGGAGTGGCAGATGGTTGAGAGGACAGCAAGGAGGACAGCAGTGGTTGACGTGCCTGAAGATGCTGGACCAGGAGGAGGAAGACGGCTTTTAGTTTGTGTGTTGCTTCTACTCATGTGTTGATTACATAGGCGTTTGTGATGTGCGATCATGTGCCTTCGCAAAGCAGTTGTACCTAGGTGGGTGTTGGACTTCCCATGACTCAGTTTCTTTTGGCACAGGTTGCAAATGGCATCGCTGTTGTCAGAGGCAGACACACAAAAAAAAAATGCCACACTGCTGAGCTCTGCAATGACGGCATTCTGGTGGTGGCAACAGCATGCGTTGATTGGCGTGCTGTCTTGCTGACCCCGGGTGCCGATGCATGCTGTCTGACTGTGCCACTAGCTCCTTGCGACGACCTCCCCCTCCTTCCAACTCTTCTCCTCCTCCTCTGTGTCTCCCCATCTGAACTTTCCCCCTCTTCTTCTTCTCTTCTAGCGGGCACCCACGTGACATCCACGGACGCATCATCATCATCAACCGCTTCACTTGTATCTGACAACTCAACAAAGGAAGCAGCAGCGGGTACAACATTATCATCATCACGCCGTAAGTCCATGTGTGTAATGCTGCCTGACTGAGACATATCCCTGTTATCTACATCCTCTGGCAATAATGGTTGCGCATCACTCATTTCTTCCAACTGATGTGTAAATAACTCCTCTGACAGGTCAAGTGAAGCGACTGTGGTGCTAGTGTTGGTGGTGGCGGCAGGCGGGCGAGGGGTAACTTAAGAGGTGTCCGAAGCTAAGCTGGAGGAGGATGGTGCGTCAAGGTTCCGAGCGGGAGCTGTAGAAGTTTGGGTGTCCTGTGTTAGCCAGTCAACTATGTCCTCAGAACTTTTCGAGTTCAGGGTACGTGGCCTCTGAACACTGGGCATTATTCTAGGGCCAAAAGGAATCACAGCACCACGACTACGACGGCCCCTGCGGGGTGGCCTGCCTCTGCCTGTCATTTTTTTTTCGATTAGTGGTACTATGCGTGCAAGCTACTGTGACAACAGATGTGGCACTGTGCACTGGCAGAAGTTGGCAGAGTAGACGCTGTAGTCCTGACACACACGCTTGCAGACAACTAACTGCTATTCAATCTATTACAGTCAAAATTGTATTTTTTTTTTAAATGTACACTACTGTTACACCAGATATGAGTTGCCCTGGTGTGACACTGTGCCCTTGCAGGCACTGAAACGCACATGTGTGAAGGAAACTGACTGCTATTATTTAACACAGTAAAAAAAGTGTTTGTTTTTTTTAAATCTACACTACTGTTACACCAGATATGAGTTGCACTGGGGTGACACTGTGCCCTGGCAGGCAGGCACTGAAACGCACACGTGTGAAGGAAACTGACTGCTATTATTTAACACAGTCAAAAAAGTGTTTGTTTTTTTAAATCTACACTACTGTTACACCAGATATGAGTTGCACTGGGGTGACACTGTGCCCTGGCAGGCAGGCACTGAAACGCACACGTGTGAAGGAAACTGACTGCTATTATTTAACACAGTCAAAAAAGTGTTGTTTCCTTCACACGTGTGCGTTTCAGTGCCTGCCTGCCAGGGCACAGTGTCACCCCAGTGCAACTCATATCTGGTGTAACAGTAGTGTACATTTAAAAAAAAACAACACTTTTTTGACTGTGTTAAATAATAGCAGTCAGTTTCCTTCACACCTGTGCGTTTCAGTGCCTGCCTGCCAGGGCACAGTGTCACCCCAGTGCAACTCATATCTGGTGTAACAGTAGTGTAGATTTAAAAAAAACAACACTTTTTTGACTGTGTTAAATAATAGCAGTCAGTTTCCTTCACACGTGTGCGTTTAAGTGCCTGCCAGGGCACAGTGTCACCCCAGTGCAACTCATATCTGGTGTAACAGTAGTGTACATTTAAAAAAAAAAAAACACTTTTTTGACTGTGTTAAATAATAGCAGTTATTTTCCTTCACATGTGTGCGTTTAAGTGCCTGACACACACACTTGCAGACAACTAACTGCTATTCAACCTATTACAGTCAAAATTGTATTTTTTTTTAAATGTACACTACTGTTGCACTGGTGTGACACTGTGCCCTGGCAGGCACTGAAACGCACACGTGTGAAGGAAACTGACTGCTATTATTTAACACAGTCAAAAAAGTGTTTTTTTTTTTTTAAATCTACACTACTTTTACACCAGATATGAGTTGCACTGGGGTGACACTGTGCCCTGGCAGGCAGGCACTGAAACGCACACGTGTGAAGGAAACTGACTGCTATTATTTAACACAGTCAAAAAGGTGTTGTTTTTTTAAATGTACACTACTGTTACACCAGATAAGAGTTGCACTGGGGTGACACTGTGCCCTGGCAGGCAGGCACTGAAACGCACACGTGTGAAGGAAACTGACTGCTATTATTTAACACAGTCAAAAAAGTGTTTTTTTTTTTTTTAAATCTACACTACTGTTACACCAGATATGAGTTGCACTGGGGTGACACTGTGCCCTGGAAGGCAGGCACTGAAACGCACACGTGTGAAGGAAACTGACTGCTATTATTTAACAGTCAAAAAAAGTGTTTTTTTTTTTTTTAAATGTACACTACTGTTACACAAGATATGAGTTGCACTGGGGTGACACTGTGCCCTGGCAGGCAGGCACTGAAACGCACACGTGTGAAGGAAACTGACTGCTATTATTTAACACAGTCAAAAAAGTGTTTTTTTTTTTTTTAAATCTACACTACTGTTACACCAGATATGAGTTGCACTGGGGTGACACTGTGCCCTGGAAGGCAGGCACTGAAACGCACACGTGTGAAGGAAACTGACTGCTATTATTTAACAGTCAAAAAAGTGTTTTTTTTTTTTTTAAATGTACACTACTGTTACACAAGATATGAGTTGCACTGGGGTGACACTGTGCCCTGGCAGGCAGGCACTGAAATGCACACGTGTGAAGGAAACTGACTGCTATTATTTAACACAGTCAAAAAAGTGTTTGTTTTTTTAAATCTACACTACTGTTACACCAGATATGAGTTGCACTGGGGTGACACTGTGCCCTGGCAGGCAGGCACTGAAACGCACACGTGTGAAGGAAACTGACTGCTATTATTTAACACAGTCAAAAAAGTGTTGTTTCCTTCACACGTGTGCGTTTCAGTGCCTGCCAGGGCACAGTGTCACCCCAGTGCAACTCATATCTGGTGTAACAGTAGTGTACATTTAAAAAAAAACAACACTTTTTTGACTGTGTTAAATAATAGCAGTCAGTTTCCTTCACACGTGTGCGTTTAAGTGCCTGCCTGCCAGGGCACAGTGTCACCCCAGTGCAACTCATATCTGGTGTAACAGTAGTGTAGATTTAAAAAAAAAAACAACACTTTTTTGACTGTGTTAAATAATAGCAGTCAGTTTCCTTCACACGTGTGCGTTTAAGTGCCTGCCAGGGCACAGTGTCACCCCAGTGCAACTCATATCTGGTGTAACAGTAGTGTACATTTAAAAAAAAAACAACACTTTTTTGACTGTGTTAAATAATAGCAGTTATTTTCCTTCACACGTGTGCGTTTAAGTGCCTGACACACACACTTGCAGACAACTAACTGCTATTCAACCTATTACAGTCAAAATTGTATTTTTTTTTAAATGTACACTACTGTTGCACTGGTGTGACACTGTGCCCTGGCAGGCACTGAAACGCACACGTGTGAAGGAAACTGACTGCTATTATTTAACACAGTAAAAAAAGTGTTTTTTTTTTAAATCTACACTACTTTTACACCAGATATGAGTTGCACTGGGGTGACACTGTGCCCTGGCAGGCAGGCACTGAAACGCACACGTGTGAAGGAAACTGACTGCTATTATTTAACACAGTCAAAAAGGTGTTGTTTTTTTAAATGTACACTACTGTTACACCAGATAAGAGTTGCACTGGGGTGACACTGTGCCCTGGCAGGCAGGCACTGAAACGCACACGTGTGAAGGAAACTGACTGCTATTATTTAACACAGTCAAAAAGGTGTTGTTTTTTTAAATGTACACTACTGTTACACCAGATATGATTTGCACTTGGTGACACTGTGCCCTGGCAGGCAGGCACTGAAACGCACACGTGTGAAGGAAACTGACTGCTATTATTTAACAGTCAAAAAAGTTTTTTTTTTTTTTTTAAATGTACACTACTGTTACACAAGATATGAGTTGCACTGGGGTGACACTGTGCCCTGGCAGGCAGGCACTGAAACGCACACGTGTGAAGGAAACTGACTGCTATTATTTAACACAGTCAAAAAAGTGTTGTTTTTTTTTTAAATGTACACTACTGTTACACAAGATATGAGTTGCACTGGGGTGACACTGTGCCCTGGCAGGCAGGCACTGAAATGCACACGTGTGAAGGAAACTGACTGCTATTATTTAACACAGTCAAAAAAGTGTTGTTTTTTTAAAATCTACACTACTGTTACACCAGATATGAGTTGCACTGGGGTGACACTGTGCCCTGGCAGGCAGGCACTGAAACGCACACGTGTGAAGGAAACTGACTGCTATTATTTAACACAGTCAAAAAAGTGTTTTTTTTTTTAAATCTACACTACTGTTACACCAGATATGAGTTGCACTGGGCAAGTGGGCACAGTATACGCTGTGAGCCTGACACACACGCTGGCAGGCAGGCAACTGCAATTATATTACACAGGGAAAAAAAAAAAGCATACTGATGTTCTAGCCCTAAAAGGGGCTTTTTGGGGTGCTGTCCTTACAGCAGAGATCAGATGAGTCCTTCAGGACTGTAGTGTACACTGAATACACTAGCCTAGCTATCGATTTCCCTATTAAATCAGCAGCAGCTACACTGTCCCTCCTCTCTCTAAGATTGCAGCTTCCAAATGAATCTAAAATGGATGCTGTCCAGGAGGTAGGAGGGTCTGGGAGGGAGGGTCTGCTGCTGATTGGCTGGAATGTGTCTGCTGACTGTGAGGTACAGGGTCAAAGTATTACTCAATGATGACGAATAGGGGGCGGATCGAACATCGCATATGTTTGCCCGCCGCGGCGAACGCGAACAAGCTATGTTCTCCGGGAACTATTCACCGGTGAACTATTCGCGACATCACTAGATATGAGTTTTTCAGCATGGCACATCTTGACTTGGCAAGATTTGCCCACTCTTCTTTGCAAATCACTCCAAATCTGTCAGATTGTGAGGGCATCTCTTGTGCACAGCTCACTTACGATAACCCCACAGATTTTGAATTGGATTCAGGTCTGGGATCTGGCTGGGCCATCCCAAAACTTTAATCTTCTTCTGGTGAAGCCATTCCTTTGTTGATTTGGATGTATGCTTTGGGTCGTTGTCATGCTGAAAGATGAAGATCCTCTTCATGTTCAGCTTTCAAGCAGAAGCCTGAAGGTTTTGTGCCAATATTATCTGGTATTTGGAACTGTTCATTATTCCCTCTAACTTGACTAAGGCCCCAGTTCCAGCTGAAGAAAAACAGCCCCAAATCATGATGCTGACACCACCATGCTTCACTGTGGGTATGGTGTTCTTTTGGTGATATGCAGTGTTGTTTTTGCGACAAACATATCTTTTGAAATTATGGCCAAAAAGTTCAACTTTAGTTTCATCAGACCAGAACACCTTTTGCAACATGCTTTTGGGAAACTTCAGATGTGTTTTTGCAAAATTTAGCCGGGCTTGGATGTTTTTTTTGTACGAAAAGGCTTCCATCTTGCCACTCTACCCCATAGCCCAGACATATGAAGAATACGGGCGATTGTTGTCACATGTACCACACAGCCAGTACTTGCCAGATATTCCTGCATCTCCTTTAATGTTGCTGTAGGCCTCTTGGCAGCCTCCCAGATCAGTTTTCTTCTTGTCTTTTCATCAATTTTGGAGGGACATACAGTTCTTGGTAATGTCACTGTTGCACCATATTTTCTTCACTTGATGATGACAGTCTTCACTGTATTTCATGGTATATCTAATGCCTTGGAAATTCTTTTGTACCCTTCTCCTGACTGATACCTTTTAACAATGACATCCCTCTGATGCTTTAGAAGCTTTCTGCGGACCATGGGCTCTATTTAACAAGCTCCGTATGGAGCTTGATGGCCCCTGTTTCTGGGGAATCTTCAGACTCGCCAAAAACAGCAGTTATGAAGCAGTGGTCACAAAGACTGCTGCTCCATATCCTGTCCGCCTGCTCTGAACAGGCAGACACACATCGCCACAATACAACCCGATCGAGTACGATCGGGTTGATTGACACCCCCCTGCTGGCGGCCCATTGGCCGTGAGTCTGCAATGCTGAATATGGCGAGCGTATTGCTCGCCGTATTCAGCGAGGTCTGGCGGACCTGAACCGCAGTGTCGAATCAGGTCCGCCAGACCTTGATAAATATGCCCCCATGGCTTTTGCTGTAAGATGCGTCTAACAAAATGTCAACTAGAACAGCTGAACTTTATTTGGGGTTAATCAGAGGCACTTTAAATGATGACGGGTGTGTACTGACTCCTATTTAACATGATTTTGAATGTGATTGCTTAATTCTGAACACAGCTACATCCCCAGTTATAAAAGTGTGTTCACACTTATGCAAACATATTATTGTAGTTTTTTATTTTTATTTCCCTTCACCTAAAAGATTTCAGTTTGATTTTCAATTGAGTTGTACAGTTTATAGGTCACATTAAAGGAGGAAAAAGTTCTGAAACGATTTTTCTTTGTCTCATTTTTTTTTACATCACAGAAACCTGACATGTTAAAAGGGGTGTGTAGACTTTTTATATCCACTATATATAAAAGCAAACATATACATAATCAGACATGTATATGTATGTATCTCAATGTTAAAGCCCTTTGTCTGCCTTTTTTTCTAACACCTAAGATCTCATATCTTTAAGCCCTTATTATTTTTGTGTGCAATTTTGTTTGTGAAATTTTTTTTGGTGGTGTTATTATGAATGTAACTGTACTTTGTAATGTATTTTTTATGTGTTTTTTGTAACTTTTATGCTTTGCAAAACAGTTAACCAAAGCTCTGAAGCAGCTGTAATTATTGTAGCATAAATCTCAATTGCACTCATGTGATTGCGTTTACTTTCAATTTGTAATATGAGCGTTAAGCCAGACGAGCGCAACACCTGCAATAAACCCCTTATTGCTCGGGCGCAAACGTTTGCGCTCCACTCGTAATCTGGCTCATGTCAGCTGTGTTTTAACAGCAGGGCCAGGTTGGTGTACCGTGATACACAGGGCTGCATTAACTGGGGACCAGTGTGAGCAGAGGGAGGACTTGGAGCTACATTTTGTTTGTAAACTGCATCTAGCAAGGGCAGTCTGCTCCGCTGCAGACAGCCAAAAGTTAGGACTGTAGGGGGGTTCCATGGCCACATCCCCACCTTCCATTGCCACATCCACATCTTCCATTGCCACATCCCCACCTTCCATGGCCATTGTCTCTCTTAGAACCCTTCGATACTTATGCTGATAAGACCCTACAACCTTTTGTTATACATCTGCATTTTTACACATCTGATTCTACTGATGTAATTAGGTCACTAATGGCGTTTGGCCCTGTTGATAAGGATGATTGGTAAGTGACCCTTGATGTCACTGGCTTCTACACCAGTATTCCACATAAAGGTGGACTAGTAGCAATTACCCATACACTAAACCGATACCCTTATGTGGGCCCAGCAACTGAATTCATAATATGATTGTTGGACCTGTGTTTGACTTCAAATTATTTTAGATTTGAGAAAAACCTCTACTTACAAATCACAGTCACAGCTATGGGGTCTAATATGGCACCCACGAATGCCAATCTTTATATGGACATGTATGAGCTACATATAATTGGAATTAACTACAATCCACATATACATTTATACACACAATATATGTAGACAATCTTTTGATCATTTGGCAAAGCCTAATTGAGACTTTGAATTATTGGTTCCCTGCCAGATTTAAAATTACTTTATATCCACAACAGATCTGGATCTCTACAACCTGTAACAACAGTGACACAGATATATGCAAAGAACAATTATTGGAAACTGAACCGCTGCTTCAAGAGGGTACTCTGTTAGAGTGTTCTGTAATGATACTGCACTCACAAAACCGATAATGTGCAATGGTAGCTTGGTAGCTCAATATATATATATATATATATATATATATAATTTAGGTATGTTTTAATCTGTCTTCGGTATGCCTCACTGTCAGTCAAATAAATTTACTCAAAAAGGGCTTTGCTCCGACAACATATTCTAATAATATAGATATCCAGAAATTAATAAGAAAATTATCAATAGATAGAGATTTTGAAATTCAAAAGAAAAAACTTTCTGGTACTCTTACAAAAATGTGTGATATTAAAACTACAAATCAATTAAAAATAGAAATTTGGGACATCTATAAGCAAGAACAATTAAATAGAGAAAAACAAAGCTGTGATGAGGAAATTATTTTATACACCAACTTAATACCACCATCTAGATTTAATCCTATACATAATAGAGGTGGTTTCTTAGAATCTTTCAATATTCTCACAACACAGGACCTAAGAAGAGGTTTCAAAAAATCTGAAAAAGGGAAACAATGATAACATCCTATAATATAAAAGGCCTGGCCAAGTGTGTTTGTCCGAAGCTGTCATGCGTAGTAGAGACTGCGCGAGGACAAACACACCTGGCCTTCAACAGACTAACCTCCTGGCCTCTGGGGCAGACCGGGCGTGACAAGGGGCGGGACCGGGCATGGTGCGGGCGTGATGTGGCGGGGCAGGGCGTGATGCGGACGGGGCCGGATGTGATGTGGGCAGGGCCATGCGTGGCTGGACGGGGCTGTGTGAAAGAGAGAGCTCAAAAGTGGGGAAATAGAGAGAGCAAAAGAGAGGGGGAGAAATGGGGGGAGAGAGCAAAAGAGAGGGGGGAGAGCGCAAAAGAGAGGGGGGGAAGATAGGGGAGAGAGAGAGAGAGCAAAAGAGAGGGGAGAGAGAGAGCAAAAGAGAGGGGGAGAGCGCAAAAGAGAGGGGAGAGAGAGTGCAAAAGAGAGGGGGAAAGAGAGAGAGCAAAAGAGAGGGGAGAGAGAGAGCAAAAGAGAGGGGAGAGAAACAGCAAAAGAAAGGGAGAGAAACAACAAAAGAGAGGGGGGAAAGAGAGCAAAAGAGGGGGCTAGAGAGAGCAAAAGAGAGGGCAGGGGAGAGAGAGCAAAAGAGAGGGGGAGAGAGAGAAAAAGATGGGGGATAGAGAGAGCAAAAGGGGGGAGAGAGAGAACAAAAGAGAGGGGAAAGAAAGAGAGCAAAAGAGGGGGAGAGAGACAGCAAAAGTGAGGGGGAGATAGCAAAAGAGGGGGGATAGAGAGAGCAAAAGAGAGGGCAGGAGAGAGAGAGCAAAAGAGAGGGGGGAGAGAGAGAGAAAAAGATGGGGGATAGGGAGAGCAAAAGGGGGGAGAGAGAGAGCAAAAGAGAGGGGAAAGAAAGAGAGCAAAAGAGGGGGAGAGAGACAACAAAAGAGGGGGCATAGAGAGAGCAAAAGAGAGGGGGGAGAGAGCAAAAGATGGGGGATAGAGAAAGCAAAAGAGGGGGGATAGAGAGAACAAAAGAGAGGGGGAGAAAGAGAGCAAAAGAGAGGGGGGAGAGAGAGAGAGCAAAAGAGAGGGGAGAGAGAGCAAAAGAGGGGGGATAGAGAGCAAAAGGAGAGAAAAAGAGGTGGATAGAGACAGCAAAAGGTAGGGGAAGAGAGGAAAAAAAATGTGGGTGAGAGAGTGAAAGAGGGGGTTAGAGAGCAAAAAAGAGGGGGAAAAACAGCAAAAGAGAGGGGGAAAGAGATCAAAAGAAAGGGGAGAGGGAGCAAAAGAGGTGGGATACAGAGAGCAAAAGAGGGAGAGAGAGCAAAAGAAATGGGGGAGAAAGAGAGCAAAAGAGGGGGGATAGAGAGAGCAAAAGATAGGTAGAGAGACAGCAAAAGAGAGAGAGAGAGAGAGCAAAAGAGAGGGAGTAAAATAGAGGGGGGAGAGAGAGAGCAAAAGAGAGGGGGGAGAGAGAGATCAAAAGAGAGGGGAGAGAGAGCAAAAGAGAAGGGGGAGAGAGAAAAATAGAGCGAGGGGGAGAGAGAGCAGAAGAGAGGGGGGAGAGAGAGAGCAAAAGAGATGGGGTAGAGAAAGCAAATTAGAGGGGGGATAGAGAGAGAGCAAGGGGTGGAACCGCTGTACTGCAAAAAAATGGCCTGTGTACATGGGCTTTAGGACTAGTATATTATAATCTCAATATACATGAAAGAAAAGCTATTAAGGAATTAAAGAATAATGATGGCATTGTGATTAGGCAAGCAAAGGAGGAGGGGTGGTCATACAAGACACTGACACCTATAGAAATGAGGCCCTCCGTCTGCTGTCCGATACACAAAGCTATAAATTGATTAGATATGATCCAACCATGATATTAATCGGGGAACTTGAAAAGTTATTAAGATCAGGGCTATTAACTAAAGCCATCTGCAAAGAAGAATTTGATTTCCTCTTAATAAAAGAACCAAGGATACCAATCCTATATCATCTCCCGAAGATTCACAAAAATGTTGGGAGACCAATAATTTTGGGTATCGGTAGTATATCTTCGAATTTATCATTATATGTGGACCTGTTTTTACAGGTTTTAGTTCTGAAGAATACTTCTTACTTGAAAGATAGCAATTAATTGCTTAAAATTCTTAAAGATTTAGTGTGGAATCCCTCTTGGTTATTTGTCACTGCTGATTTAAGATCCCTTTACACATTTATAAACAATGATGATGGGCTAGACAGAATAAAAAATTATTATTTTTTTCCTTCAATTGTTCAGCAAGAATTTTTGACTAAAAGTATTAAATTTATACTTGAGAACAACTATTTTTCCGTCAACGGTAAATTTGACTAGCAAATACAAGGCACAGCTAAGGGGACTAGGTTTGCCCCTACCTATGTGAACCTTGTCTTAGCACATAGGGAAATGGAATATATTTGGACTCAAACTCATTTTTTAGACAATTTGATAATATATAAAGGTTCCTAATTTGGAAGGGCAATATAGACTCTTTAAATGTTTTTTTGGAACATCTGAATAAAAACAATTTGGGTCTAATTTTTTACTATAAAATCGACAGTAATTGAGGTGAATTTCTAGATATGGAAATTATTAGTGAAGATAGCAAAATAACTAAGACCTATTTTAAAACAGTAGACCAGAATACTTACCTTAATTCTAATAGTTGTCATGATAAGAAATGGCTCCAAAATATACCTAAGGGCCAATTTGCCCGCATAAGGAAAAACTGTAACAATATACCTGATTTTCATTCTCAGACCAAAATGTTAAAAGAGAGATTCGTCGATAAAGTTTTTGAATCTTCATTACTGGAAAATAATATAGATGAAATAACCAAACTGGATCAGGATAAGTTGCTAGAAGGTAAATCAGAGGTAAGTAAAAAGAAAAATTTCTATATAAAGACGATGGATGGCAACACCATCATGAATAGTGATTGCGATTGTAAGTTTTGTAATAGAATGTTAACCACTTATATCTAAGAAAAGGATAGAATATACAGTAAATAAGCATTGGCATTTACATAGAAAAGACCCTTTTTAGGACCAAGTTTGCCCGATAGAAACCGTATGGTCTGTAAAAGAGGGTGGAATTTAAAATCAATTCTTTCTCCCTCTGATATGAGACAAACATTTATTAGATGACAAAAACAAAAACAAAATATTTACACTAAGACTTGAATAAATGAAAATGCAATAGTACAGACACTAACCTCAGTCCAACCAAAAGGTTGGCATAGATGTGGTTGGTGTGATTACTGTAAATATTCCCCTAAAAAGATATTGACATACCAATTTGAGAAAATAGAATTGCAAGTTTGAAATTTAATCAATTGTGACTTCACTTTTGTAATATATATATTTTGAAATGTAGCTGTAATTTGTTTTACGTAGGACGTACGACATGCCCTCTTCGTAAAATAATTTATGAACATCTTTTTAACATTGAAACTGGTTTTCTTAAACATTCTGTTTCTCGGAATTTCAAACAGGTACATCGAAATAATAAGCAAGATCTCATGTTTTTTGGAATTGACCATATTCCTATCGATAGATGTAGAGGTGACCATGAAAGAAATCTGAACCAAAGTGAAACTTACTGGATACTTAAATTAAATACATTACAACTAATAGGCTTAAATGAAAATTATGATCTTGTATCTTTTTTGTAAACTATTATTTGCCAAGGTTTTATATAAGTTTCTGCAATTGTTTCTATTAAGTTCACATTTCATATATGCATACAAGTATTTTTATAGAATATACATATATGCCAGTAGATGCTAATCTGGACTTTCCTATCCCCTCCATTATGGTCATCTGGTTGCCCAAGCCGGCCGGACTATCAGATTGCCGTCCTTATTCCTTTTCTTTCCCTCTTCCCCTAGTCCATGTTAACAGCTACATATATACAATAATTTTGTTACGGGTGTATTCTGCAGTGTACTTGTGACTGTCACGCTCAGCCGCTGGGAAGCTCCAGCTGTCCTCTCTGTGTGCTTGATTGACAGGTAGTCTGAGCCGCCTTGATGATGTCACTACCAGGCTTTTTATTCTGGGCTTCCTGTTTCTTCAGTGCCCGTTTGTTTGTTACTCTTTGTGGCTCCTGTGAGGACTAGTGATGTCGCGAACCTAAAAAATTGGGTTTCGCGAACGGCGAACGCGAACTTCCACAAAAGTTTGCGAAGGGGCGAACCGGGCGAACCCCCATAGACTTCAATAGGCAAGTGAATTTTAAAACCCACAGGGACTCTTTCTGGCCACAATAGTGATGGAAAAGTTGTTTCAAGGGCACTAACACCTGCACTGTGGCATGCCGGAGGGGGATCCATGGCAAAACTCCCATGGAAAATTACATAGTTGATGCAGAGTCTGGTTTTAATCCATAAAGGGCATAAATCACCTAACATTCCTAAATTGTTTGGAATAACATGCTTTAAAACATCAGGTATGATGTTGTATTGATCAGGTAGTGTAAGGGTTACGCCCGCTTCACAGTGCGCAGTGTAGGTGATATACCTACACCTGCTTTTTGGTAATTAGAAGGCTGCTAAATGCCACTGCGCACCACACGTGTTTTATGCCCAGCAGTGAAGGGGTTAATTAGGGAGCATGTAGGCAGCTTGTAGAGTAAATTTTAGCTTAAGTGTAGTAGACAACCCAAAGTATTGATCTAGGCCCATTTTGGTATATTTCATGCCACCATTTCACCGCCAAATGCGATAAAATAAAAAAAAATTGTTCACTTTTTCACAAACTTTAGGTTTCTCACTGAAATTATTTACAAACAACTTATGCAATTATGGCATAAATGGTTGTAAATACTTCTCTGGGATCCCCTTTGTTCAGAAATAGCAGACTTATATGGCTTTGGCGTTGCTTTTTGGTAATTAGAAGGCTGCTAAATGCCACTGTGCACCACACGTGTTTTATGCCCAGCAGTGAAGGGGTTAATTAGGGAGCATGTAGGCAGCTTGTAGAGTTAATTTTAGCTTAAGTGTAGTGTAGTAGACAACCCAAAGTATTGATCTAGGCCCATTTTGGTATATTTCATGCCACCATTTCACCGCCAAATGCGATCAAATTTAAAAAAACTTAAATTTTTTCGCAATTTTAGGTTTCTCACTGAAATTATTTACAAACAGCTTGTGCAATTATGGCACAAATGGTTGTAAATGCTTCTCTGGGATCCCCTTTGTTCAGAAATAGCAGACATATATGACTTTTGCGTTGCTTTCTGGTAATTAGAAGGCTGCTAAATGCTGCTGCGCATCACACATGTATTATGGCTAGCAGTGAAAGGGTTAATTAGGTAGTTTGTAGGGAGCTTGCAGGGTTAATTTTAGCTTTAGTGTAGAGATCAGCCTCCCACCTGACACATCAGACCCCCTGATCCCTCCCAAACAGCTCCCTTCCCTCCCCCACCCCACAATTGTCCCCGCCATCTTAAGTACTGGCAGAAAGTCTGCCAGTACTAAAATAAAAGTTTTTTAATTTTTTTTTAGCATATTTACATATGCTGTGGTGTAGCATCCCCCCTTAGCCCCTAACCTCCCTGATCCCCCCCAAAACAGCTCTCTAACCCTCCCCATCTGCCTTATTGGCGGCCATCTTGGGTACTGGCAGCTGTCTGCTATTATTTCACAGTCAAAAAAGTGTTGTTTTTTTAAAATGTACACTACTGTTACACCAGATATGAGTGGTGGCACTGGGCACGTGGGCACAGTATACGCTGCGAGCCTGACACACACGCTGGCAGGCAGGCAACTGCAATTAGATTACACAGGAAAAAAAAAAAGCAGACTGATGTTCTAGCCCTAAAAAGGGCTTTTTGGGGTGCTGTCCTTACAGCAGAGATCAGATGAGTCATTCAGGGCTGTAGTGGATACTGAATACACTAGCCTAGCTATCGATTTCCCTATTAAATCAGCAGCAGCTACACTGTCCCTCCTCTAACTAAGAATGCAGCTTACAAATGAATCTAAAATGGATGCTGTCCAGGAGGTGGGAGGGTCTGGGAGGGAGCGTCTGCTGCTGATTGGCTGTAATGTGTATTTTGACTGTGAGGTACAGGGTCAAAGTTTACTCAATGATGACGAATAGGGGGCGGATCGAACATCGCATATGTTTGCCCGCCGATGCGAACGCGAACATGCTATGTTCGCCGGGAACTATTCGCCGGCGAACTATTCACGACATCACTAATGAGGACTTCGCTGTGGAAACTCTCTAACTGCCAAACTTTGCAAAGACTGACTATCCTGGGTTAACCCTCTAACTTCCTGATAACCTGTTGCCGAACATTGCAAGTACTATTTATTCTGTGAATCTCTCAATCTGCTTGTTTACCTGTTGCCAAAACTCTGCAAATACTGTTTATTCAGTGTAAACCTTCAAACTGCTTGATATCCTGTTGCCAAACATTGCAAGGACTGTTTATTCTGTGAAACTCTCAAACTGCATGTTTACCTGTTGCCAAACTCTGCAAATACTGTTTATTCAGTGTAAACCTTCAAACTGCTTGATATCCTGTTGCCAAACATTGCAAGAACTGTCTATTCTGTGAAACTCTCAAACTGCATGATAACCTGTTGCCAATCTCTGCAAGTACTGATTGATCTGTATTAACCTTCAAACTACCTGTTATCCTGTTATCTAACTCTGCATGTACTGACTATTCAGTATAAACCTACAAACTGCCTGATAACCTGTTGCCAAACTCTTCAAGGACTGACTACACAGTATTAACCCTCAAACTGCCTGATAACAAGTTACCTACTCCTGCATTATTTACTGTTTCTTGTTTTACCCTTCCTCTGTCTGAGTATAAGCGGGCTATCCCTGTTCTCCTGATTCTGTGGAAGACTTTTCCTGAAACCAGTTCCTTACTCAGAAGTCTATTTGGCTGATATCTTGAATTACTTTGGACTCAGGCTAACCCTGCTCCATATCGTGAGTACATTGTTTTTTAGAGGTTGTCGTGGGGTCACGTCCTGGATTAAACTCAGAGTGCAAGGGTGTTGTTTAAGTTCGCCCTAGCATTTGGATCTTCTTCTGGACTTTTCCTAACCTGACAGTACAAACGGGCCATAATATGGACCCTGATGAGTTATCCAGGGCTGTGGCTCTACAAGGGCAACTTCTGGGAAATCATTCTGCTCATTTGCAATCTTTGGATTCCAAGCTTAACCAGATTACTGCTCTGCTACATAACCTCTCCGCTCCTTCTCAAGCTACTGTGACTCCTACTGCAGCTGCTACTAGCTCCAATGCTGTCTTTAACCCACCTAAACCTGTTGGACAGTATATACCACGAATCCCACTTCCAGATAAATATGAGTGTAATCCTGAAGAATGCCATGGATTCCTTAATCAATGTCGTTTACACTTCAGAAACAATCCTCAAGTTTTTTCCAATTCTACTTCCAAAATCACCTTTATTATTTTCATCATGAAGGGTAAGGCTCTAGCCTGGGTGTCTCCTCTTTTAGAGAAGAATGATCCTTTACTACAGGATGTGGAATTATTTGTGTCCATTTTTCTTCTGTTTTTGACAAGCCTGGGAGGTCTGCAGCTGCAGAGGCAGGATTGTTGGATCTGAGACAGGGATCCCTTTCGGTAGCTCAATATGCTATTGAATTCAGGACTTTAGCCGCAGAAACTGATTGGAACCATGGAGCCTTACGGGCAGCCTTTCGCAAGGGACTTTGCGAACGCCTTAAGGATGAACTTGTATTTCGGAACTCCCCAATTCATTGGAGGGTCTTATCAATTTGTGTATTACTCTTGTTGCCCGGCATTCTGAACGTCTTCAGGAGAGAGATAGGAATCAGAAATCCTTTGTTAAATCTTCTTTTCATCTTCCTATTCGAACCTCAAGTCCGTCTAATAATAATTCACTTAAGCTTCTGATGACGCCCATGTGCGGATGCGCGAAACGCGTCAGTTGTCATTTGTCTATCTGCCTGATACTTAAGCCACATTGCTGAATACGTTACTTGCATCCAAGCTTTTTGGCTCCAGTTATTGCTCCCAGTTCTTTGGATTTACCTATCTATCTATCTATCTATCTATCTATCTATCTATCTATCTATCTATATATGATTTATCAATTTATATTACCATCTCAAAGAGAGATAGGAATCAGAAATCCTTTGTTAAATCTTCTTTTCATCTTCCTATTCGAACCTCAAGTCTGTGGAACCCATGGAAGTAGGATCTATTAAATTGTCAGAAGCTTAACACCATAGAAGGCGTACTCTTGGATTATGTCTGTATTGTGGTACCAAAGGACATTTACTGAAGGACTGTCCTATCCGGCCAGTAAAAGCCAAGGCTTAACTTTTTATAGAGGGACAGAGTTAAGCCAGAATCCCATGTCTTCCCTCAATTCTAAACTTTTTGTTCCTGTAACTATCTCTTTTGGAGATACCAAGTTTCGAGCTCAAGCCCTCATTGACTCTGGAGCTGCTGAAGTTTTCATTGATTCAAACTTTGCTGACTCTCTCAGGATTCCTCTTCAAGCCAAGAAACAGTTAATTAAGGTAACCACTGTTAGTGGACAGCCTTTAGGTTCTTGTATCATACAAAATTCTACCATTCCGGGGGGCGGAGCCAACTGCCAAGGAGACAGGACGTGCTTTTGCAGAGCTCCTGAAACTCAACTTTTAAGATACTAATTTATGGCACTTTGTGGACTTACTTTTCTAATTTCTGGCTCCTAATATATCATGGGACACAGAACACTTGACTTGGGACTAAGTTAAAGTATATGAGACATAGAAAAAGCACTGTGGCCCACTCGCTAACCGAGATCACTGTGAGGAGTACTCCATTTTACCTACGCACTACCTAAGCTGAGAAGCAGGGGATTTATGTTCTGTGGCTGTCTCTTCAGCGCACTAATGGGAAAACTAATTCTTACTGCTTTGCGGGAGTTAATGCGCTCCATGGATATACATCAGCATGACCTTGTTGCTGAACTGGGAGCTACTAGGAGCCCAATACTGCATATGACGCCAACAAGGGATTTATTAGAAGAGGCTGAGGAGCATGACGGTGTCGCAATACACCGGCACAAAAGTAAACTTCAGAATCCTGCTGCATCGTTCGCATTAAACTTGGAGGAGCTGAGACCTGAGTTGGAAAGTGAGAGGGTAGTGACTGAGCGATTTAACACTCCAAGGCTCTGTTGTGATACAGTGGGTCAGGCACAGCGCAACACTACGCATCCTGAGGAACAGAGGATACATATGCTCGAGAGGTTCAGCTCGCTGCCCACAAAGCCCCGGAATATTCCATTTTTTGACAAGACCCTGGCAGAAGATGTGCTGATGCTTCCAGTGTATAAAGGGGGTGAAAGCGCAACAGAGTTGGAGATAACAGTATTACCGGTCTCTACGTCTGTTCAACTCAAGGAACCCATGGAACACTGGGAAGAACCTTATGAGCGTGCAGAATCACTTCTCCCGTATACATTATCGGGTTCTAACAAGCAGTCAGCTCTATTAGATACACCACCAGCACACGTGGAAGCTCTAACTCAGAGTACAAGACTCTCTCGGCTCCATGGAGTACTTTCTTATAGATGGGGCTGGATTGTTCTTTTTGTACAGCGCAATGATTTCCAGTTAAGTTGGTACCTTGATACATCTGTTTGCCCTGTCCTGCAAAGCTCGCATGTAAGTGAAGGCATCGGCTGAGGTCTCTAGTGTTACAGGATGGATCTAAGGGCTTAACCGGATAACCTTTTGATTAACTCCCATGGCCACCATAAGATGAATCACCCTGGAGACTCTTATTACATGACTCTTAGTACATGTTTCTACTATTTTGGGTCACATTAACACATGCCTGTTCTTCAAATGCAGAATATTTCAGTATTTTAAAGGTTTAAATTTGCCCCGCTCTAACTTACTGTTCATATAAGGGCAGGATATGTCCGGTTTTAATACTTTCCCCACTCCTAATTAATATTATACCTTGTTTTTCCTAGCAGACTAGGGAGGAGATTATTACAGATAGTTTGTTAATGTCCTGCTCTGCGATGTCCCTATTAATGTCCAGCCCCTAAAGTTTCTGAGGTA
Organism: Bombina bombina; assembly: GCF_027579735.1. NCBI lineage: Eukaryota > Metazoa > Chordata > Amphibia > Anura > Bombinatoridae > Bombina > Bombina bombina. The sequence continues at coordinate 139,990,618 of NC_069503.1, read as the reverse complement.
GGAGTACTTTTGAATTCCTCCTCTATATGCTCCAGATGTTATATTACTCCACCTTAGTTACTGCCTTTATAGTGAACATAGAGTGATTATATTGGGATGCATTCCCTTAGCTATCCTGATTAAGTTAGGTAGTGAGGATTCTCAATCCCCATTCTCATTTATAAGTACTAACCAGAACCATTCGGGTCTCTAGGTATATAGCTGTTTTTTAGTACACGTGCTTTACTTGGTGCAATGTAAATTATGCCTATACCCTTAGCTATTTAAAACTACACTGTTTAAGGGCCTAAGCACCGCATTGCTCATAAGTGTTAGCTCTTTAATCCTATTACCTCTAGTTTTAAATTGTGATGTTTCATGTGATGTTTTAGCCTGAACAAGCTTTTGAGTAGGCATATGTACCCTAGATATGGCTTATTATTATTTACTATAACACTGCATCCTTAGAAATAGTGTTAATATGCTTGTGCGGTGTAGATCTCCCTTCCTTAAGGTCTAAATTAGAGAGCCTTTTTCACATTATTATTATTTACTACTCAGCATTCGTATATACTATTTGTATTGGTTTTTTATACACTATTATGCACAACCTAGCAGCCCCATATGCAATCTATATAGGCTTTTTATGCACTTTATGTTTCACAACAGCCAAGGTCTACATTACTTGATAGTTAACTCTGATATTCTTTGTGTTACTGGGGCATATCCCTACGAGTTAGACCAGCTACACTACTCCCCAGGTGTACTCACTGCTTGTTTATACTGATACATACATGGAGGTAACTACTCATTCTTCCCATAGTAGGGTTCATTTTATCTTGCTGAAGTTTTTGCATATATAGTCAGGTTTATATCCTGATGTTTAGCTCCCTCTTAGATAATCTTATGTTTAACGATTAGAGTACAGCAGGGTCATTTGATTTATCCCCATGATTAGAGGTCCTAAACACTAGTGAATGTTTTCCTTTCCAGGTCCTATTACTTACACTGATCTTTGCCTTGCGAGTGGGAACCTCACCCCCATATAACCCCCCCCTGACATGGGCTATTTAACTCATTATAAGGCATTCACTGGTTCTCTTCTTATATTGTTATCTTAATTATAATATATCCTGAAGCATGTCATATATGATTGTTCCGCATGTAATATTGATTGCCACTTACTCTACTTTTTTATATATTGTATTCTATGCTGCAGTATGTTCCTCCATAGAGATTTAAATTTACTAACTAGAGAAACCTAATAGTCACTAATCCAGGCACTTTGGACGAATTGGGATAGATTAACAACTTTTATTTTCACAGACAGGTGCCATCTTGTCAGACCCTAAACTTATCTCCCAGCTCAGCATGTTAGACAGATAAACTGGCCTCACTACTTTTGCTAAGGTTCAGTTAAATGTGTTTATATTAATTTCTATACATAGCTACTTTGTCCCAATTACACAAGTCTTCTAGAGACATATAGATAGCTAATTATCACTTGAATAATTTGACCCTTTGCAGGTTGCCATATATAGACTCTTCACAGAAGACATAGCTCCATTTTCTCTCAACCTAACTAACTACAGGTATATTAACACTCTTGGTCAAGATCACCTACAGATAATGCCTGCAGTCAGATTTAAATAGAGTGGACAAGCACAAACTTTTTCCCTTTTATATTCAGCCTTTGACACCATATAGAGAGATGCTAACACTAGATCCTTTATTTTAATTTATCACATATACTGATAATTTTAGCTTGACTCCTAACTTTAGTTTTAGGTGTGACTCCTTCACTTGAGTAATGCATATTACTGGCGTGCTTTCGTAATTGACAGTTCAAGCCCTAGAAGGGGCCCATCATTAGATCATCTTCAAATTATCTAGCTAAGACCACCTATATAAGCCTATTTTAAAGGTCATAAGGTTTAATGGTTTCTATGCAATGTATAACATACTTATATCTAATGTCACTATAGGAAGAAGTTGGTAATTGTCCTGCACAGTGTATATTTGTACCACCTCCCCCCCCACCAGGTTATGGTGAATATATATGTTGTTGTGTAATGAATGCTGTATTACTATATAAAGTTCAGCTACTTGGCTATTGTTCACCCCTATTCTTTGTGAACAAATCAGCGGTATTTATCCGCTGTCGTTATTCTATTGTCATAAGTTGCTCCTATTCTTTTTCCTTATTTATCTAGAATCTGATGACAGTTTGTTATATATTTCATAATCTGTTTACCTACTGTATTTATCAAATAGGAGCAACATATTATGTTTTCCTATATTATGTATAGTTTTAGATAATAAATACACTTTTATATTATGTTTAGTCTATCACTCTATCGGATGTATAAGTTATTCAGGATGCTTGAATTACTGAAAGATTCTTTTTTGTGTTATGACATAGGAAACGAAATAGAAAAGAGGTAAACTCAGAATGTAAAAGTTGTATTTCGTATTTACAGCCAATGTTTTATTAATAACATATGTACTATGTATTGTAGCAAGACGCTGAATGTATACTGTTTGATGTTTTGTATATTTGATATTACCTCAATAAAAAACTTTGATTATAAAAAAAAATTCTACCATTCCTCTTCTTTTGTTTGTGGGCATACTCCATTCTGAAATTATTCGTTTTGACGTCATCACTTCTCCCCACATACCGTTGATTCTGGGGTTACCTTGGTTGCAGCTTCATTATCCAGTCTTCTCATGGTCTAAAGGAGAACTTATTTCCTGGGGAACTATCTGTTTCAAACATTGCCTTCAAAATCCCTCAAAACCATCTGGTCCTGTCGTAGCTATGGTGGAAGTTCCTGATTCATTGCCTAATTACTATCATGCCTTTAGTTATGTGTTTTCTAAGAAGGAGGCTGAGACGTTACCTCCACACCAGATATTTGACTGTCCAATCAAATTGTTTTCAGGGGCTCCTCTACCTAAGGGAAGGACCTATCCCCTCTCTCATCAAGAAAATGTCTCTCTTGAGGAATACATAAAGGAAAACTTAGCTAGAGGATTTATTTGTCCTTCCTCATCACCTGTGGGTGCGGCTTTTTTCTTCATTGGGAAAAAAGATGGAGGTCTCCGTCCCTGTATCGATTATCGGGCCTTGAATCAGATTACTGTCAAAAACAGCTATCCTCTGCCGCTCATTCCTGAGTTATTTGATCGTCTTCAAGGTGCTTCTATTTTTTCCAAGTTAGATCTCCGTGGGGCCTACAATTTGGTCAGAATCCGTAAAGGAGATGAATGGAAGTCGGCATTTAACACTAGATTTGGTCACTACGAGTATCTAGTAATGCCATTCGGATTGTGCAATGCATCAGCAGTATTTCAGCACTTTGTTAACGAAATCTTCAGAGACTATCTAAATCAATTTGTTATCATTTATCTCGACGACATTCTGATCTATTCCAAAACATTACAGGAACATGTACATCATGTAAGATTGGTACTTCAGAGGTTACGAGACAATTCCCTGTTCGCTAAATTGGAGAAATGCTCTTTTCATCAGAGTTCCATTCCCTTTTTGGGTTATATCATTTCAGAATCAGGTTTTGAGATGGATCCTGCTAAACTTTCGGTTATCAAGGACTGGCCCAGACCAACTACTCTCAAATCCCTGCAGAGGTTTCTTGGCTTTGCCAATTACTATAGAAAGTTTACTAAGAACTTTGCTGACATCACATCTCCACTCACTTCTCTTACTAAGAAAGGGCAAAATTGTAAGAACTGGACCACTTCGGCAGTACAGGCTTTTGAGACGCTAAAATCAGCATTTTCTTCAGCACCTCTTCTCAGTCATCCAATTCCTGATCTCCAGTTTATTTTGGAGGTTGATGCTTCTTCTATAGCAGCTGGAGCTGTTCTCTCCCAACGTGATCCGACTACAAGCAAGATACATCCTGTGGCATTCTTTTCGAAAAAATTCAATCCTTCCGAGTTAAATTATGATGTGGGCAATAAGGAGCTTTTGGCTATAAAATTAGCTTTGGAGGAATGGAGGCATTGGTTAGAGGGTACCAATCAAACTTTTTTCATTCTGACAGATCATAAGAATCTTTTATACCTCCATACAGCTACTCGTCTCAATCAGGTTTAATTTTGTACTTTCCTATGTTCCTGGTTCAAAAAATTCCAAGGCAGATGCTTTATCTAGGCAGTTCCAATCTTCTGAGCCTTTTCCTTTGGATTCTGAGCCTATACTACGTCCAGTCAAAGTTTTGGCTCAAGTATCCTCTTTTCCATTACAGGCTTTACATGCTGCTCAAGTCCGGGTACCATCTTCTTGCAAACTACCTTCTGGTATCCTGTATGTACCCAAAGGATTACGTCTTAAGCTTCTACGTTGGGCTCACGACAACATTTCAGCAGGTCATCCTGGAGTAACCAATACTTTGTGGAAACTGAAACAGCATGTTTGGTGGTCCACTATGAGGAGGGATGTTAAGGATTATATTGCTGCTTGTAGTTCTTGTGCTTCGAACAAACAATCTTCTCATCGACCGTTTGGTCTATTTCACCCACTTCCTATTCCTCATTACCCTTGGTCTCACTTATCCATGGACTTCGTTACAGATCTTCCTGTTTCTGCTGGAAATATGACCATTTGGGTAGTGGTGGATCGGTTCTCCAAGTCTGCTCACTTCATACCTCTTCCAGGCTTGCCTTCAGCTCAAAGACTTTCTGAACTCCTTGTTCTACATATATCTTGTTTACATGGTTTTCACACTGACATAGTCTCAGATCGCGGAGTTCAATTTGTTTCCAAGTTTTGGAGGTCTTTTTGTAAGCACTTCAGAATCAACATATCTCTTTCTACTGCACATCATCCATACTATAATAAACCTATTTAATCCTAAACCGCCAAACACCCACATCGCAAATACTATAATAAGCTATTAAAGGGACATGAAACCCAAAAAAATTCTTTAATTATTCAGATAGAGAATACAATTGTAAACGACTTTCTAATATACTTCTATTATCTAATTTGTTTTATTCTCTTTGTATCATTTGTTGAAAAAGCAGCAATGCACTTCTGGTTTCTAACTGAACACATGGGTGAGCCAATGACAATCAGTATATATATATATTCAGCGACCAAACAGCAGCTAGAACCTAGGTTCTTTGCTTCTCTTGAGCTTTCCTAGATAAACCTTTCAGCAAAGGATAACAAGAGAAGGAAGCAAATTAAATAATAGAAGTAAATTGAAACGTTGTTTAAAATTGTATTCTCTGAATCATGAAAGAAATATTTTGGGTTTCATGTCCCTTTAACCCCTAATCTGCCAAACACCCACATCGCAGATACTATAATGAACCTATTAAATCCTAAACCGCCAAACACCCACATCGCAAATACTATGATAGGCTATTAACCCCTAATCCACGAAACACCCACATCACAAATACTATAATAAACTATTAACCCCTAATCCGCCATCCCCCCACATCGCAAATATTACAATAAACCTATTAACCCATAATCCGCCATCCAAGGATAGGCACGAACCAAGGCGGTGGTGGACATTTTTTAAAGTAAAGACATTAGTGAAGGACACCATGGTACACTTCTAGTCCAAGCTTTGAGTGCTTGTAGTGCAGACCTTTTTTTGGGGGGGTTCTTCCCTCACTAGCGTGTTCCTTCTAGTCCAAGCTTTGAGTGCTTGTAGTGCATCCCTTTTATGGGGGGGGTTCTTCCCTCACTCGCTTGTTACATTTCAAATAAAAACATCATTAAATAGTGCTGAATGTTTTTATACTGATGCACATTCCACTGATCCTATAATAAGCCCTCCTCTGACTATACCCAAGTGCCAGTGTCACTTCTGTGTCTTTGTATAGTGCTGGGTGTTATTATACAGATGCAGATACACATCCAGTATTTCATTTCGGCTTTATTTATTCCATAACTTATCACTCAATATCGCCGTTCAGTCATAGGAGGCAGGGGAGGCACTGCCCCCCCTGCCATATGGGGCCAAAGTTTAGTTAAATTAATTTTTATTTAAAAAAAATTGTAAAAAAAAAAATCACCATTTTTTTCCCACCCATGTAATGCTATGGAGAGGTATAATACAGGACTGCATCTCTCCATAGCAAAACATGGATAAATTTCTTCAATAGCAACAGCGCCACCCACTGGTGGTAAAACTACCTTAAAACTACCTGAAGCAAAAATAATGACCAATAGGAGGCATCCCTCATGATGCCTCTTAGCAAGGGAGCCAATCAGAGAAGTAAAAACATTTTAAATTCTTCTTGGCATTATTAGTTATGTAGGATACAGGGCTGGCCCTGTCTAATGTTCACTGACTTGCTGTTACTGTGATCTGGTCTGGGACCTTCCCACTAGCACAGGCTTCACTAGAAACAAGAGGGGAGAATAAGGACTGCAGGAAGAAGTGCACAGTATCAGTATAGTAGTTTAATATGGTATATGATGAGTGGCATAAATGAGGGAAGGGAGTCATGTGGCAGAAAACAGAAAAAGTGGTTGTAAAAGGCCCTTAATCTTAATAAAATGTAGTGTATTACTGACACACAGTTAGTAGGAGCAGGGGGCCACTCCATCTTGTCAAGTACAACTGGCATATAATATTAATAAAACATTTTATTCAACAATTATATAATTAACTCATGTAAAAGTCATGTGGAAGTGTGTATGTGTGTGTATCTGAGTGTGTGTGTGTGTGTACTTGTCTGTATATATTTGTGGATTAGCCAGCTTTTTAGTGTGTATTCCTGTGGGTGCTTGTGTATGTGTGAGTGAGGATGTATGTGGCTTCTTGTCTGTGCTTTTTGGTGCCTGTTTGTGTGCATGTGGTGCCTGGTTTGTGTATGTTGGTTCCTATGTGTATATGGTATCTGATGGTGCTGTGCGTGTCTATGTGTATCTGTGTGTGTCGGTGTGATTCTTCTTGTATATCTGAGTGTATATTTCTCTGTGTGATTCTGTATGTGTCTGTTTATGTGTGTGTCACTGTGTGTGTGTGTCTGTATGTGTTACTGCCTCTGTATATCTGAGTGTGTTTCTGTGTGTATGTGAATCTATGTTTGTGAGTGTGTGTTTCTATGTATGTGTGGGGGGGCCCTGATTAATGATTTTGTAAGGGGCTGTACAAGGATGTCAGTAGTATGTTAGGACTGTACAACATGGATGTCAGCAGTTTTCTGCAAATGTACATGATGTCAGCAGTATGCTAGGGCTGTACCTGGATGTTAGTAAAAATAAATATATATTTTTTTTTAATTAAAATTCTGTTTTTTATGTTTAAATAATTTTTATTAGAATAGGGTTCACTAGGTTACAACAAATCAAAATGTAAATTCTTGACATAGTAGACAAATAAGCAATAATACAATATTATCAAATTAAGCATTGTCAAATAACAGTAAACCAGTGGCCCAGCTTTTTTGTGGGTGGCGAGGGGGGGGGGAGGTAGGATAAATGAGGGATAAACAAAAAAGGGAAGTATAAAGATTGTTGGGAGAGAAAGGAAGAGAAAGGAGAAACAATCTGAATTCGATGCGTTGAGTTAATACTACACAGCTCGTGATTTGTTCAAGGTGACTTATGGGGATTGGAATGTGCACTCAGAGGAGCCTGGGGTCTGGGGTTAGGGGAGGGGAGAAAATCAGGCCGTACACTGACAAGTTTGTACTGGTAGAGTTGATAGCTTAAAGTAATGGATTTATGTTCTTAACTAACAGCTAATAATTCGTATGTTTAATTTTTAATTTTTAATTTTTAATTTTTAAACCCAGTAAACGATTCAGAGTGTTCTTGTATTGGTTCCTAAACTGCTTTAAAGGGTACTATGAGGTCTTTGCTCCCAGATAAATTGTACATTAGTTATCATCTCTTGTTTACCTAGGTAGCAGTAGTGCATTTTTTCTAACAGTATCACATGATTAACCTCGGCTATCCATTGGGCTATTGTAGGAGTTTCTGTTGATTTCCATAATCTGGGGATTAATCTCTTAGCGCATGTCAGCATTATTAAAAATAGCTTTTTCCTATAGGCGCAAGGGAGTTTTGGAGTATGGTTAAGGAGGATGATGTGTGGGTTTAGCGTGATTTTTATGTTTAGCGTTTCGCTCATATGTTTAGCCACTTGTTGCCAGAATATGGTTAAACTCGGGCAGGACCACCAGATATGTGCCATGGTGCCCGTCTCGCCACACCTTCTCCAACAGCTAGAAGAGGCTGTCGGGTAGATAGCTCGCAGGCGATGTGGAGTCAGATACCAGCGGGCCATGATTTTGTAATTTAGTTCTGATAGCAAGAGGGAGGTTGAAGAGGCGTGTATGTTACGGAAACAACGTTTCAAATCTTCATCGCATAGATCGTATGGTATTTCCTCAGACCACCTATCTAGGTATAAAGGGCGTGTCTCAGGAAATTTATTCCTAAGGATTTTATATACTATGGACAGGTGAGCTCTCGTAATAACAGGGTTGGTACATAGTTGCTCAAATGCGGTTAGTGGCCTAAGGATATCTCTCTTGTGTGGGTTGTTATGTATAGCATGCCTAATTTGCAGGTATGCATACCAGCTATGAAAAGGGGGCCCTAGTTCTTCTTCTAGTACAGTTCTGTCTTTTATGTCCATTGGACCTACAAAAAGGTATAGAGGAAGGTTCTGCAAATGCCTTACTGGGTTAGTATGAGTAAATCTACTGTGTTGTAAGAACATATGATTGTGAAGTAGTGGGGTAAGTGGAGAAATTACAGTCGATACACCTTTGGTGTGAGATATGACATAATCCCACACTTCGAGTGTAGCTCTAATGTAGTCATTACGCTGTGCCAAATGTGGTCTCGTGGCTTTAGGGAGCCAGGGTAGGTCTCTCATGTGTCTGATCTGTGACAAGTGTCCCTCTGTCTGTACCCATAATTTTGTTGGAAGTGTGTGATTCCAAGAAATTGTCCTTGCTAAATGTGCTGCTCTGTAATAGTTGGTGATATTAGGAACATTGAGACCCCCGTCCTCTTTGCTAAGGTATAATGTGTATTGTGCCACTCTAGAGCGTTTGTACGACCAGATGAATGAGTTAATTAGCTTTTGTTGTGTCTTGAGATATGAGTTTGGGAGAGCCAGTGGGAGTGTTTGGAAGATATATAGGTATTTAGGAATGATCATCATTTTAACTGTGTTAATTCTTCCAAACCAGGACAGATGTCCCTGTGAGTGCCACTTTTCCAATAAGCTCTTGGTGCGCGACTGGAGTGCGAGGAAATTGTCTGTAAAAAGTTAGTCAGTATCATATGATATAGCTATTCCTAAGTATTGAAGTTTATCTGTTATGCTAAACCTTCCTATGTGCGCTATAGTTTCAACTTCTTGTGATGTTAAGTTGATCGACATTAGGCCAGATTTATCCATATTAATAGAAAAGTTAGAGACTTGTTTATAGTTCTCCAATGTGTCGAGAAGTGCCGGAAGTGTGGTCGACGGTGATTCTAAAGTGAAAATCACGTCGTCCGCGAACAAGAGGCATTTCTGGTCTATTTCACCTAGTTTTATGCCCTGGATATGCGGGTTATTCCTCACTTGTATTGCTAAAATCTCTACTGTTAATGCAAATAGCAAGGGCGAGAGTGGGCACCCTTGCCTTGTGCCATTCGATATAGGGAACGATTGGGAGGTAACGTCATTGATCTTGACTCTAGCGCTTGGGTTATGATATAGGGCCTGTATTCTCTTAACAAACATTTCGGAGAAGCCAAACTTCGACAGGGCGGCCCACATGAATTGCCAGTCCACCCTGTCGAAAGCTTTCTCCGCGTCGGTGGATAGTAGGAACATCGGAGTATGGTTGTCACAGGCAAATTGCAAAGTATGGAGCAGTCTTATAGAGTTATCTTTGGCCTCTCGTCCTCTAATGAAGCCCACCTGGTCCGGATGAACTATTTTAGGCAGAACTGCGTTTATGCGGTTTGCTAGGATTTTGGCGTATAGTTTCATATCTATATTAATGAGTGATATTGGCCTATAGTTGCCTACAATATCTGTAGCCTTATTCGGTTTCGGGATCACAGTTATTAATGCCTCTAATAAAGTGCTAGGGAAAACTTTACCACGGTCTATGTCTGAAAAGAGTGAACAGAGATGAGGGCTTAATTGCTCTTGTAGGAGCTGGTAAAGTTTTGCAGTAATGCCATCCGGACCAGGGGACTTCCCACCAGGTAGTGATTTGATTACCAGGGCAACTTCTTTTATTGTAATAGGGGAGTCTAACATTTGCCTGTCATCTTCCGTAAGGGAGGGCGTAGGTATGTCCGCTAGGAAGGAATTCAGCTTGAGCTGCGCATCTAATGCTGGGGCTTTTGTTATATTGTATAAGTTTGTGTAGTAGGAAATAAACTCATTTGTAATCTCCTCAATTTTAGATGTGTGTTTATCTGACGTTACTTTAAGAGATTTAATAAAAGTAGAGTATTTCTGCTTTTTAAGTGACCTGGCTAGCATGCGACCTGCCTTGTTGCTGTCTGCGAAGAATCTAGATTTAGTTGTGAGGGCTCTCATATGCGCTCTTTGTGTTAGAAATTTGTTAAGGTTTTCTCTTGCTTCATTTAAGTTAGCGAGCTTAGTGGTAGAATTTGGATCTGCCTTATGCAAAGTTTCTTGCACGGTCAATGCAGAGGTTAACTCAGAGAATTGAGTCGTATATAATTTTTTCTACTTGGCATTGTGTTTTATTAGGATGCCACGTATGTAACATTTGTATGCCTCCCAATTGTTCGCGGACGACGTGTCCTCTGGCTTATTCAGGGAGAAGAACTCCTCTGATGACGCTTTAAGCTCATCTACTACCTCCTGACTAGTGAGCAAGGAATCATTAAGTCTCCAATTGAATGTGTTGCGTGACCTACCTGTCCATTTAAATGTTGTAGTAACCATGCTATGGTCGGACCAAGTTGTGTGGGTTATTTTGGAGTGTATCATGTTCGAAAGGAGAGCTTGACTACTCAGGATGTAGTCCAATCGAGAGTATGAATGTTGCGGGTGGGAAAAAAAGGCATAGTCCCTCTTAATTGGGTGTGCTATTCTCCAGGTATCAAAGAGGTTTATGGATTGTAGGGCCATATAGTTATTCTTTAGGGTGGTTTTACGCAAGTATGATCTTCCTGTTGAGGTGTCTAGTGCAGGTTGCATGGGGAATTTAAAGTCACCTCCAAGTATAATCGGGCCCTTAGCATTGTCTATAAGAGTGTTAATCACTGATTTATAAAAGTGAATGGTGGGTTTGTTTGGGGCATATATGTTGGCAAAAGTTATCGGGGTCCCGTAGCAAAGTCCAACCTGGACAAGCATCCTGCCTTCCTTATCTACGTACCTCTGCAAGAGTTCAAAGGGAGTATTGCGTCTGAATGAGATGCACACTCCATTTTTCCTATTTGGACCCGAGTTACAGTAATGCTGGTCAAAGTATCTCTTGGATAATGTGGGTTCTTTGTGTCTAGTGAAATGGGTTTCCTGAGTCATTGCTACGTCTATTTTCCTCTTGTAGAAGTCATGGAAAGCTATGGAGCGTTTCTCTGCTGAGAGGAACCCCTTAACATTTTGGGTTGCAATTTGGAGTGTGCCCTCTCTGTTGTTAAGTTTTTGGGCCATAGTGTGGTAACGACGGTGTGCTATGATATTAAGAAAGAGCTAATCTAACCTAGTCAGTGTATTGGGTTGAGTTAGAACGATGAAGGTGAGGTGTATAGGAGTGTGGGTATCGGTGAAAAGGTAGTGGGGGGAAGACAGCTGTGGGGGAGTTAGGGATTGAAATAAAAACAAAAATGAGGGGGACTGAGGGGGTGGAAATGCTGGGGTAAAACCTGCAGTTCAGAGTCCACAATCCAAGCTCCAAAGTGCAGGAACTAACGATTGAGGTCTGCGGTTGTAAGTTCTAAGTTGGGGGCTTTTTTACAGACCGGGTGTCTAAGTGTTTTTGTTAAAGTTCGGTAATGCGGCTATTGTTTAATGGGAGATATTTAGCTTAACGTGGAGCTAACTAGTGCTATACTTTAATCATAGCCCTCGATCGCTTTTTAGGTACTATAGGGGAATGGGACGTCATGTTGACGCACTTTGCTCCATAGAGCAAAGATAACAATTTTAAGATGTTTAACTATATATAATTAAGGAACAGGATTTGGTATACTTCTACGCTACCATGAGCTTATGTGTTGTATGGAGCTGACTCGTTTTGTACATAGAAGAGTATGAGAAAAGATATAACAGTTGGGTGATTATAACAAACAATGACAACAATAACACAACAGAGTAAGATAACAAAGTCTCCTTAATAAAAACTTTTTTTTTAAAACTAGAGTTCTATAAGTAGGAACATATGTACTAATTCAACATAAGAAAACCAAAACTCATTGCAGATCACATTTTTTAAGTAATGTGTTTATACAATGTGAGGGATCTAGATGTTAGAACAGATTAGTTGGGTCTATGACCAGTTTGAGATCTAAGTAACTATGGTGAATATCAATATGAGCAAAACTAAGAGGTCGCCCTTATAACAGCTGTATATATATTCAGCCTAAGAACGCTGCATACATATATAGGTCTCTTATTGGGCAATTCAGCCTTTTATTGTCATATGGACAGCATGACTAGGAGCAGAAATAGGTAATCAAAAGTACTTATCCAAGTGAGTCTGTGTCCATTGTGTCAGCCTCCGTCTGTAATAGTTGTCTTCTTTTGTTCTGTTTATTTAGCAAGTCAGGGTTTGGACGCCTTTGAGATTTAGGGCTACCCTGGGTATTCTGGTTCTCTTGTTGTGATTGGGAGTCTGCAGTAGAGGGCTGTGGAATGTTCATCATGTTGCAGAATCTGTTTATTTCTGATACAGAGGTACACTCTATCTTCTTGCCATTTTTCATTGTTATTACTGACGTGGAGAAGCCCCATCTGTAGGGGATACGTAGCGATCTTAAGTGGGATGTAAGAAACTGAAAATCTCTTTGCTTTTGTAATGTTCTCACCGATAGATCTTGGTAAATCTGAATTTTGTGGCCTTGAAAGCTTATAGCTTGTCGTTTTCTGGTTATGTTGTAGAGCTCTTCCTTTTGTCTGTAGTTCTGAAAATGTACTACAATATCTCTAGGCGGGGAGTCATCTGGGGGTTTCGGACGGAGAGCGCGATGTGCTCTATCAAGTGGTATAATTGAATCTTCAGAGGTCTCCTCTCCCAGTATTTCTGCAAACAGGGCCTGTAGATAATCCTGGAGTTCGTTGTTCAGAACTGTCTCTGGGACCCCCCTAAAGCGTAAATTACCTCTTCTTGAACGATTTTCCAAATCGTCAATCTTGTCTTCTAAATCAATTATGTGTTGGGATTGATGCATTTGATTTGTTGCAAGTTTTGCTATTTTTTGCGCCATCACATACTCGTGCTCCTCTAATGAGTCGACTCTGTGACCAAGGTCGTTCATTTCCTTTTTCAAGTCAGCGCATTCGTCTCTGATACACGACTTTACTTGTTCAATCAGGGCCGCTATAGCCTTATAAGTAATAGGGGGGTCATTTTCTAGTTCTTGCTCTGTGGGTGGCAAGCAGACAGGGGCAACCAAGATGTCAGTGTGGTCACTAGTGGTGGGAGCTTGCGGTGTACTCACTGCTGTTTTTTTGTACTGCCTGGTCCATTTGTTTAAAGAACTCATGTACCGCTCCCTGATTAACCTGCAGAGGTTTAAGAGCCTTATCTTGCCTGGTGTTTTTCCTCTGTGACATGTTGGCTTGCTGTTGTTTTGTAAATGTCCTCGCTATTCGGCCAGAGACCTCTGTACCCCCAGGGAAATTAACCCTCACAGGGTGATCACGGAGAAGGGGAGTTGGGTATGACCCGTCACCACAACGTGCGACGGGAAACGGAGTAGGGGTACAGGGTATAGATAGATACGTGACCAACTCTAATAAGGCCTAGAAGCCTGCAAAAATCTGCTTTAGTACCGTTCTGTAAGTTAGGCAGAGATTTTATGAAAAGTGATGTTTCTTGTTTATTGTGTGACTTAAAGCTAACAGGTTCCAGACTCTGTAGTGTTTCATAGGATGTTTAGCTCGGTATTGGTGTCAAGTATATCTCATACTGCAGCTGTACATAACAGGCTATGTTTGTTGGTGCTTTAACATTGTCCCAGTGTATCTGTTAGTTATCAACGCCATTTTACTTTGATCGACCACTTTCATATAGCCCAGGGAAAGTTTCTGTTATGCGGGCCAAACAACTTCTCTAGCTTGATAAAATGTCTCTACCAGTAAGACAATGGAGTGTTTTTGCTTCCCAGTGGGCACGTGTAATCAAGTAAACAGAGTGGGATTACTTAGCTCTATATACTTTATATACGTTACCGCCACAGTTAGTCTCCGTATGTCAGCGGTGTGTCGCAGTTGCCTCCGTGGGAGACTGTAAGTCTGCTGTCTGCTGCCGATAATGACCCTGTCTGGGGAACTAGGAGTTTGTGAGTTCAGCTTGGGATCAGCCGCAGATATGCACAGTGGTTCCGCTTGCGTCCCACGCGGCAGGTGTCTTGCTCTCTGTGTTAGGCCGCAGTTCCTTCTGATTGTGCCGGGGTTCGGTGTTTTACCCGGCTGTTTGAGGGGTCACGCTGTATTGTCGGCAGGAGGTTCCGACTAGATTCTCCACTGTGTTCTCACCAATTAAAGCATTTTGTGCCGCTTTTAATGTCAAAGGCACCCAGTCTGTACACGGAGCCTCAGTGCAGTGCGGCCATCTTAGTCGGCCGTTCGCTCCGCCCTCCTAAAATTCTGTTTTTATAGCCTTAATTTTATAATTTCTTAGGTGCTTTGCTTCCCTTGTATTTTAACTATTAGATATAGAATTTCATAGTGGGCAGGGTTTTAGTACTTGGGCCACTGAATTGTACTTGCCCCCTGGTTCCAAAACTGCCAGTCATCCCCTGCATATACATTAGTTGCATTAGGGAGTTTCTGGTTTTAACATGTGGTCAGATTGTTTGGAAGCCTTGTTTGTGTGCTTGCAAGTATTTCATCCTGCCTGGGTCAGAATTCAGTCTACCCCAAAATTGCTATTATTTAAAATGATAAATAATGCCTTTACAACCTATTCCCCAGCTTTGCACTATTAACATTGTTTAATATACTTTATAACCATTTATTCTCTACATTTCCGACTGTTTAAGCCACTAGACAGCCTCTTATCACATGCTTTTTTATTAGCTTTTTCACAACAAGAGACTGATAATTTATATGTGTCATATAGATAACATTTTGCTCTCTCCTGTGGAGTTGCGCAGGACACAGCACTAACTGACTAAAATGCAAGTCAATAGATAATAAATAAATAGCCCTGAGATAAGGGGACTATCTGCAGAGGCTTAAATACAAGATCATAGATACAATTCTAATCGTCATTGTGTAACCTGCTTATTTAACCGTAAATTTGTTACCTATATTAGGTTCATATTATATATGTGCTTCTCAGGTGTATCATAGCCACTGCCTCACTAGCCTCTGAGCTCACCGCACGTTCACACGACATATTCTCCCTTTCCTATTATTTAATCAGAAAGAAAAGATATACTAAGGTTGTGAATCACAACCTTAGTATATCTTTTCTTTCTAATTAAATATTACTTATAATAAACCTCAGGTGCTGGTTAAAGTGCATTTTCTCCAAAACAAACCCTTAGCTAGCACTCAAACAGTATGAGGTGTAGATCAGATTAACAACAGTCCCCTAATCAAGGAAAAGACAGTCAATACGTGCTGTAAAGTGGATAAACAGTACCTTGTACTCCATTTAAAGCCTCTCCGCTTAGCAAGCTCAGCTTCCACTACAGACCGCTGCTGTCCTGGCTCTCTGTGATTTTACCTGATACACTGACGTTTTTATCTTTGTGTACTCACAACAATAAACAAGAAGTTTTATCTTTTGAGCCTGTTGCCCTGACTTGCTATTACTTTTTTCTTGCAGCTGGTTAAAGTGCTTTACCTTTGCATATAAAGCTCCAGGGACACAGTGGCAGCTTGCTTCTTGAATCTTCCCTTTCTCTGTCTCACTCAGAGTCATTTTCCCGGTACTAAGTGGCTTCACGTGGGAGTGGCCACAACCCTGGGAAATATCATTCATCTGTCCTACTCCTCCCTCACCGCAACAAAATGGGCAGTGGACACTGCAAGTCACCAGTCACGGACACCAGCCTATACCTCCCGCCATCCTACCACATCGCAAATATTACAATAAACCTATTAACCCCTGATCTGCTATCCCCCCATATCGCAAATACTATAAAAAAAACTAATAACTCCTAAACCGCCAAACACCAACATCGCAAGTACTATAGTAGTGTTAGGATTTTTAGATTTTTAAATTTAGCTTTTTTTTATTTTTGGCAATGTATTTGTTAATTTTAAATAGTATGTTAGGTTTATTTACAGTTTGACTTAGTTTTTTTTATTTCACAGGTAAGTTTTTATTTATTTTAGGGTAGATATATATTGTAAATTAATTGAAAGTTAGGGGGTGTTAGGTTTAGGGGTTAATAGTTTAATTTAGTTTGTGGCGATGTGGGTGTTTGGCGGTTTAGGGGTTTATAGGTTTAGGTTAGTGTTAGCAATGTGGTTGTTTGGTGGTTTAGGGGTTAATAGGTTTAGGTTAGTATTTGTGATTTGGGTGTTTGGCAGTTTAGGGGTTAATAGGTTTAGGTTAGTGTTAGCAATGTGGAGGGATGGCGGTTAATGGGTTAATATGTTTATTTAGGTGTTAGCGATGTGGGGAGTCGGCAGTTTAGGGGTTAATATCTTTATTTATTGTCGGCGATGTGGGGGGGCCTAGGATTAGGGCTATTTAGACTAGGGGTTTATGTTAGGGTGTCATAGACATCAATGGGGATTTCAGTATAGCAATCACCTTTCAACAATTGCAGGTATTAGTTTTTTTATTGAAGTCTATGGGGGAATACGTGCACGAGCACGCAAAGTAGGGACTTGGCTTTTGTGTGGTATGGAGCTTAACGCACCATACTGCTTAAAACAAGAGGGTTTTTCTCAAACTTGTAATACCGGTGCTATGGAATGCTTGGTTGCGCTAAATTTTTTGCGTTATTTACGCACCGGGTATAGCGCATAACTTGTAATCTGGCTGTTTGTTAGTGGTGGTGTAGTTAAATGTTTTTCTACACATTAGAGGGTACACTAGGCAACATAGGCCACATGACTATATTAAAGACTTGAGGGAGCAGCAGATATTCACTCTGTACTTGTGAACACATAGACCACACTCTGTCTATAGGTGAAAGGATGGACAAACTGACTGAACACAGAAGTCAGAATAAGGTACAGAGAGGGACCAGGGGTGACCTAAGAACATCTATTCATACTGAACTTAAGAGAAGGATCTCTTATTATTGATAGATATAAAACTAACCCACCTGAAATATTACTGCTAATACGATTTGTTAAACATGAATTTGGAAAATCATTTTGCCATATTCATTTTTTTTTAATGCTAAGTAAGCAGTTCCCCTCTAACAAATAAGCTAAAGAATGAATGCAACATAAAAATGTACTTGATTCATTCATGTGGTTTTCTAATACTATAAAGATAGGGAAGGCATTTCTGTTGATGGGAAAGGCTTAAAATGTAAAGTTTTGCACTATTCAATAGCAAATCAGCAATTTCCATGTCAGTTGATTGATTCCTGTGTCAGCTAATGAGTATGTGAGTTTCACTTTTGATCTCAACAATTCTGACCTCATTAAAACATATATTTAAAAAAATGAGCTTCTTGTGCTGCCCTTAACTTGTAGCAGTAGCACTAGTTATTAATTATGTTTTAATCTGCTATCCAGATGATCCTTTGATGCCATGAAGACATTCCCCATAGGAAATATGGGGTTAATGAATTTCCATTAACAAACGAATACGATGGTCAAAATTCAGCTGACCTCATGAACTAATATATTTAGTTCAATGTTGCACACAGGGTAGGCTCACCCCTGTGCATCAGAGTAACCACATAATAATGGTGCAGCAAAAACATTAGTTCTCTCATTTATGCAGTTAAATTATTGCTCTTAATAAAAAATAAAACTTTTTTTGTGTAGCTGCTGGCTAATAGCAGTAGCACTTACTCTCTAGCTGCTCTTCTGCTTCTCTGAAGAGTTTCTCCATTGGATATAAGCGGTTATGGAATTTCTGTTAACAAAAAAAAAACAAAAAAAACTGAAAGACCCCATGAGCAAATTTTGGACAAACAGAAATATAATTTTTTTCTCACAATAAACAATTTGTTACATATAGTTTTCTCTGTGCACATTACCGCGATTCCCATGTTTGAATTTACATATGGTAGTTCCCTGAAATACAAAAAATGAGATCTTGTGGATCTCTTGAGCATACAATTTACTTGATTTATAAAATGTACCTCTGTCCTTTCGTGCTCTTTGTGAACAAGCAGATCCTTTTGATTAGAACATACTTAAGCAGATTAAGGAGTGTGTTGAGCATTTTGTCAGCCATATTTAAAACCAAGGGTAGCGTGAAATTTGAGTGAAATTTGTCACATACCTCAGTTGCATGGTTTTTGCAAGAAACTATCGGCTAGATTACGAGTTTTGCGTTATGAGCTATGCGGTGCTACCGTGCAGTTTATTCTCACCGCTCACTTACATACAGCGCTGGTATTACAGGTTTTACAAACCCGGCGTTTAAAGGCAAGAAGTGAGCGTAGAGCAAAATTTTGCTCCACACTACACTCCAATACCAGCACTGCTTAAAGGGCCACTGTAAGTAAATATTTTCTATGCCTGTTACTAACTTACTACCCCAAATACGCTTTTTATCAATAGTATTTCATTAACATATCTCTACCGTATATCAGAAATCCTGTCTGCAAATTTAATTGTTTTCCAAACCCACTCCGTGGGTATCCTTTGCTCTGTACCAATCCGTTTACAATACCTAGGTTTCAAAATGGCGCTTTAAACACAAAGTTATTGGTTTAAGTATTTTGAACATGCAGTTCTGAAAATAGTGGGCAGGATAACGTGACATCATCGGCGAATAAAAAATATAACTTTTAGAACGTTATGAAACTTCATTTTGGAGAAAATATAGGTCAGTAGGTTTTAATTAATGTTTTTTAACTTTAATATGTTAGTTGTTTAGCTTAAAAATTATAACAGAAAGTAATCCTTTAAGTCAGCGGTGAGCTGGTCGTACGTGCTCGTGCACAATTTTCCCATAGACATCAATGGGGAGAGCCGGCTGAGAAAAAGTCTAACACCTGCCAAAAAGCAGCGTAAATCTCAGTAACGTAGCCCCATTGATTCCTATGGGGAAATACAATTTATGTTTACACCTAACACCCTAACATGAACCCCGAGTTTAAACACCACTGATTTTACACTTATTAACCCCTAATCTGCCACCCCCGACATCGCCAACACCTACATTATTCTTATTAACCCCTAATTTGCCGCTCCGGACACTGCTGCCACCTACATTATACTTATAAACCCCTAATGTGCTGCCCCCAACATCGCCGACACCTACATTATATTTATTAACCCCTAATCTCCCGCGCCCAATGTCGCCGCAACCTACCTACACTTATTAACCCCTAATCTGCCACCCCCAACTTCGCCGCCATTATATTAAATGTATTAACCCCTAAATCTAAGTCTAACCCTAACACCCCCTAAACTTGAATATAATTTTAATAAATCTAAATAAAATTACTACAATTAACTAAATTATTCCTATTTAAAACTAAATACTTACCTATAAAATAAACCCTAAGCTAGCTACAATATAACTAATAGTTACATTGTAGCTAGCTTAGGGTTTTTTTTATTTTACAGGCAAGTTTGTATTTATTTTAACTATGTAGAATAGTTACTAAATAGTTATTAACTATTTAAAAACTACCTAGCTAAAATAAATACAAATTGACTTGTAAAATAAAACCTAACATAAGTTACCCTAACACCTAACCTAACCCTACAATTAACTAAATTACCTACATTAAATACAATTAAATAAATTAAATTAAATTAGCTAAATCACAAAAAAAACCCACTAAATTACAGAAAATAAAAAACAAATTACAGATCTTTAAACTAATTACACCTAATCTAATAGCCCTATCAAAATAAAAAAAGCCCCCCAAAATAAAAAAAAAAACCCTAGCCTAAACTAAACTATCAATAGCCCTTAAAAGGGCTATTGGCTGATCCTAATGGCTTCATCAAAATAAAAAAAGCCCCCCAAAATAAAAAAAAACCCTAGCCTAAACTAAACTATCAATAGCCCTTAAAAAGGCCTTTTGCGGGGCATTGCCCCAAAGAAATCAGCTCTTTAACCTGTAACAAAAAATACAAACAAACCCCCAACAGTAAAATCTACCACCCACACAACCCACCCCCAAATAAAACTCTAACTAAAAAATACCTAAGTTCCCCATTGTCCTGAAAAGGGCATTTGGTTGGACATTGCCCTTAAAAGGGCATTTAGCTCTATTGCAGGCCCAAAGCCCTAACTTAAAAATAAAACCAACCAAAAAAAGGAAATAACTAAATAACTTTATTTCTAGCATTCCAAATTTTTTTTTTTTCTGTCTGTGTGGGTAATTAGGGGTGGGATTATTTTCACCTGTGTAGGCCTTGCAAGGCTATAAATTTAGCACATTTACTCTGTGAGCTTGCTCTTTCAGGCTTGCTGTATTGATTCTCTGTTAAAGTAAGATTGTCTGTTTAAGTATAATAGTTAGCTAACCAAGGTAGTTAGGCAAACAAGGTTTTGGGGTAACCAAGGGGAAATATATTTATTTTATACTTTTGAGTTAAACCTTTTATTAAGAATGTGTGAGAATCTCATTCAGTGTACAGCTTGCCACATGTTTGCATCACTGGAGCAGCCACTTCTGGGATTATATGTTTGTGGCAAGTGTGAGCATATTGTCTCTTTAGAAACTCGTATTGGGGATCTGGAGGAACGAATTGCAACACTACATGAAATTCAGACACTTGAAAGGGAAATGGATAGGACTGAGCTGGTTGTTAATGGTTCCAGCAGTGGGAATGGGGAGGATTCAGATGAGGAGACTCCAGGATGTAGCTGGGTCACAGTTAGAGGGCAAAGTAAAGGTAAGCGGAAGAGACAGGCCAGTTCTGAGCTGGTACACCCCAATAGATTTGCCAGATTAAGTGAAGATGTTGGGGATATCAGTTCAGGGGTGGCAGTGTCAGAGAGGGCTGTGTTGCCTAGTATATTGAACAGTCCTTTAGCTGTTGAAGAGGAGCATACTATGGTGGGCAGTCCTTCAGTCATGGAAGAGGGGCATACAAGTCAGGGCCAGAGGCAGATGTTGGTGGTAGGAGACTCTATTATAAGGAAGGTTGATAGGGAAATTTGTCATCCAGACCCTTTACATAGAACAGTTTGCTGTCTTCCAGGGGCTCGTGTTAGGCATATTGTGGAGCGTATTGATAGATTGTTAGAGGGATGTGGGTCTGATCCTGCAGTCATGGTGCATATTGGTACTAATGAAGGAATCAGTGGGAGATGGAGAGTCCTAAAAAATGACTTCAGGGAGTTAGGTAGCAAGCTTAAAGCAAGGACCTCCAAAGTAATATTTTCTGAGATATTACCAGTGCCGTGTGTTAACTCAGTAAGGCAGAAGGAGCTAAGGTCTGTTAATTCATGGCTAAAAACATGGTGCAAAAATGAGGGGTTTGACTTTTTAGAACACTGGGCTGATTTTTCACTAGGGTACAATTTGTACAGTAAGGATGAATTGCACCTGAATGACATGGGTGCAGGTGTGTTGGGGGAAAGGATGGTAGCACGTTTAGAGAACCTTTTAAACTAGGCAAAGGGGGGGAGGGTCAATTAGAACAAAATAGAACAGAGAGATCAGTCTGTGAATATGTCACTCCCTTAATATCTCAAGGAAGGGATGACTTAAGAAATGTCACATTAGAAAGTATAGAGGAAAGCACACCAAGTAGCAGCAGAAAGCACATGAAAATTAAATGTATGACAACAAATGCAAGAAGCATGACAGGTAAAATGGGGGAGCTGACGCTCTTAGTTGCAGAAGAGGACTATGATGTTATCAGTATAACTGAAACTTGGTGGGATGATTCACATGACTGGGCAGTTAACTTAGAGGGGTATACATTATTTAGGAGGGACAGGAATAATAAAAGGGGTGGAGGAATCTGCATGTATATTAAACCTAACCTTAAACCTACAATAAGGGAAGATATTTATGATACAAGTGACAATGTAGAGACCCTGTGGGTTGAAATAAAGAGTGGGGGGAAAAATCCTAAAAAAATATTACTAGGAACATGCTACAAGCCTCCCAACATTAGTGACCCGGAGGAAACTCAACTACTTATCCAAATAGGTAAGGCTGCTAATAACAGTGCTGTAATTATGGGAGATTTTAACTACCCTGATATAAACTGGGCCAATGAAACTAGTAATTCAGCTAAGGGGGATAGATTTTTAAATGTTCTCAGGGATAACTTTTTGTCACAATTAATAGAGGAGCCAACTAGGAGTAAGGCTATATTGGATTTAGTGCTATCAAACAATACAGATATAATATCAAACATAGAAGTTAAAGAACATTTGGGTAACAGTGATCATAACATGGTCACATTTGAAATCTCTTTTCATATGCAGTGTTTTAAAGGCTTAACTAAGACTTTTAATTTCAAGAAAGCAAAATTCAACGATTTAAGGAAATCATTAAATAATATAAATTGGGACAATGTATTTTCTAATAAAAATACAGAGGATAAATGGATAATATTTAAAAATTTGTTAAATAAATATACATATCAACACATACCATATGGTTATAAAAATAAAAATAAAAAAACTAAGCCGTTATGGCTAAATAAAAATGTGTTAAGAGAAATTAGGAAAAAACGTAGGGCATTTAAATTATTAAAAGAAAATAGTATAGACTCGGAATACAATATTTATAAGGAATGTAACAAAGCATGCAAAAAAGCAATCAAATTAGCCAAAATTGAAAATGAAAAATTAATTGCCAAGGATTCTAAGTCTAACCCTAAAAGGTTCTTTAAGTACATAAATAGCAAAAAATCTAAGAAGGATAATATAGGTACATTAAAATGCGTGGAGGGTAGCATGATAAATAATGACAGGGAGAAGGCTGAGGTACTAAACCAGTTTTTTTCTTCAGTATACACAAGAGAGGAACCATTGAATGATACCTTGGAACAGAATAGAACATGCCAGTCCATGCCACTAACTGGGTTTTGTTTAGAGGATATCAGGAAAAAACTGGAAAATATTAAGGTAAATAAAACTCCAGGCCCAGATGGAATACACCCAAGGGTGTTAAGGGAACTTAGCACTGTTATAGACAAACCTTTACTCTTAATTTTTCAAGACTCATTATCCTCAGGCATGGTACCCCAGGATTGGCGTAAAGCTGATGTGGTGCCACTCTTCAAAAAGGGAAGCAGGGATGATCCAGGAAGCTATAGACCAGTTAGTCTGACATCAATAGTGGGGAAGATATTTGAAGGGATTATAAGGGATTATATTGATGAGCATATTCGTGTAAACAAGATTATGAGTTCTAATCAGCATGGCTTTAGGAGAAATAGATCATGTCAAACTTATCTAATTAGATTCTACGAGGAAGTAAGTAAAAATATAGATAAAGGGGAATCAGTTGATGTGATATACTTAGATTTTGCAAAGGCATTTGATACAGTGCCACATGAGAGATTAATGCACAAAATTAATGGACTGGGAATAGCTGAAAATGTTAGCTCATGGATAAATAACTGGATAAAAGATAGGGAGCAACGAGTAGTAGTAAATGGATCATACTCAGATTGGACAAAGGAAATCAGTGGCGTCCCCCAGGGATCAGTACTGGGCCCTGTTCTTTTTAATATTTTTATAAATGACTTGGAGCAAGGATTAAATAGCGACATCTCTATTTTTGCAGATGATACTAAGTTAAGTAAGGTCATTAGGTCAGAGCAGGACGAACTCTCTTTACAAAGGGATTTGCTAAAATTAGAACTATGGGCAAGTGAATGGAAAATGAGATTTAATACGGAAAAATGCAAGGTTCTACATTTTGGAAGTAAAAATAAGCAGGCTACGTATTTTTTAAATGGGACAAGACTTAGCCAAACACAGGAGGAAAGGGATTTGGGAGTAGTAATAGATAACAAGCTAAAGATGAGTGCACAATGCAGGGCAGTGGCTTCAAAGGCTAATAAGATACTAGCATGTATTAAAAGAGGCATTGATTCAAGGGAGGAAAGCATAATTCTGTCATTATTTAAAGCCCTGGTAAGACCTCACCTTGAGTTTGGAGTGCAGTTCTGGGGACCGATTGCTAAAAAAGATATTGCAGAACTAGAAAAAGTTCAGAGAAGGGCCACAAAGCTAATAAGGGGATTGGAGAAATTAACCTATGAGGAGAGGCTAGCCAAACTGGGTCTGTTCTCTTTAGAAAAAAGGCACTTGAGAGGTGACATGATTACTTTATATAAATATATTCAAGGCCCATATACAGAGATGGCAGAAGCTCTGTTTATTCCAAGAAAATTGTTTCTGACAAGAGGTCATAATTTAAGGTTGGAGGAAAGGAGATTTAATCTCCTGCAACGGAAACGTTTTTCACTGTAAGAGCAATAAAATTGTGGAACTCATTACCAAAGGAGGTAGTGAATGCCAATACCATAGATACATTTAAAAATAGTCTGGATAAATTTCTGTATATAAACAAAATTCATGGATATGATTGCTAGTATTAAATGGGTCACATTTTAATGGGGTTATTTAAGCTTAACTGGAGCTTTTTGTAAGTATTTTAGATTTGTATAGGTTGAACTCGATGGACTTCAGTCTTTTTTCAACCTTATCTACTATGTTACTATGTTACTATGTTACACCCTTAAAAAAATCCTAACACTAACCCCCAAAGATTCATTTACCGGGAGAAGTCTTCATCCAAGCGGCAAGATGTCCTCAAGGAAGCCTCCAGACGGGCAGAAGTCTTCATCCAGATATCATCTTCTATCTTCATCCATCCGGTGCAGAGCGGCTCCATCTTCAAGACATCTGGCGCTGAGCATCCTCTTCAAATGGCTTCTTCTTCGGAATGAATATCACTTTAAGTGAAGTCATCCAAGATGGCGTCCCTTAGATTCCGATTGGCTGATAGAATTCTATCAGCCAATCGGAATTAAAGTTAAAAAAATACTATTGGCTGATGCAATCAGCCAATAGGATTGAACTTCAATCCTATTGGCTGATCCAATCAGCCAATAGGATTGATCTTGCATTCTATTGGCTGATTGGAACAGTCAATAGAATGCCAGCTCAATCATATTGGCTGATTGCATCAGCCAATAGGATTCTTTCTACCTTAATTCCGATTGGCTGATAGAATTCTATCAGCCAATCGGAATCTAAGGGACGCCATCTTGGATGACGTCACTTAAAGTGATATTCATTCTGAAGTAGACGTCGTTTGAAGAGGATGCTCCATGCTGGATGTCTTGAAGATGGAGCCGCTCCGCGCCGGATGGATGAAGATAGAAGATGCCGTCTGGATGAAGACTTCTGCCCATCTGGAGGACCACTTCTGCACGTCTGGAGGACCACTTCTGCCGGCTTCCTTGAGGACATCTTGCCGCTTGGATGAAGACTTCTCCCGGTAAGTGAATCTTCGGGGGTTAGTGTTAGGATTTTTTTAAGGGTGTATTGGGTGGGTTTATTTTTTAGGTTAGGGCTTTGGGCCTGCAATAGAGCTAAATACCCTTTTAAGGGCAATGCCCATCCAAATGCCCTTTTCAGGGCAATGGGGAGCTTAGGTTTTTTTAGTTAGGGTTTTATTTGGGGGGTTGGTTGTGTGGGTGGTGGGTTTTACTGTTGGGGGGTTGTTTGTATTTTTTGTTACAGGTAAAAGAGCTGATTTCTTTGGGGCAATGCCCTGCAAAAGGCCTTTTTAAGGGCTATTGATAGTTTAGTTTATGCTAGGGTTTTTTTTATTTTGGGGGGGCATTTTATTATTTTGATAGGGCTCTTAGATTAGGTGTAATTAGTTTAAAGATCTTGTAATTTGTTTTTTATTTTCTGTAATTTAGTGTTTAGTTTTTTTTGTTATTTAGCTTATTTAATTTAATTTATTTAATTGTATTTAATGTAGGGAATTTATTTAATTGTAGTGTAGTGTTAGGTGTTAGTGTAACATAGGTTAGGTTTTATTTTAAATTTGTATTTATTTTAGCTAGGTAGTTATTAAATTGTTAATAACTATTTTATAACTATTCTACCTAGTTAAAATAAATACAAACTTGCCTGTAAAATAAAAATAAAGTCTAAGCTAGCTACAATGTAACTATTAGTTATATTGTAGCTAGCTTAGGGTTTATTTTATAGGTAAGTATTTAGTTTTAAATAGGAATAATTTAGTTAATGATGGTATTTTCTTTAGATTATTTAAATTATATTTAAATTAGGGTGTGTTAGGGTTAGACTTAGGTTTAAAGGATTAATACATTTAGAATAGTGGCGGCGACGTTGGGGACGGCAGATTAGGGGTTAATAAATGTAGGTAGGTGTCGGCGATGTTGGGGGCAGCAGATTAGAGGTTAATAAGTATAATGTAGGTGGCGGCGATGTTAGGGCTGGCAGATTAGGGGTTACTAATATTTAACTAGTGTTTGCGAGGGTGGAGTGCGGCGGTTTAGGGGTTAATATGTTTATTCTAGTGGCGGCGATGTCCGGAGCGGCAGATTAGGGATTAATAATTTTATTATAGTGTTTGCGATGTGGGAGGGCCTCGGTTTAGGGGTTAATAGGTAGTTTATGGGTGTTTAGTGTACTTTTTAGCACTTTAGTTATGAGTTTTATGCTAAGGCTTTGTAGTGTAAAACTCATAACTACTGACTTTAAAATGCGTTAGGAATATTGGAGGTAGAGGGTGCATCGCTCACTTTTTGGCCTCCTAGGACCAACTCGTAATACCAGCGCTATGGAAGTCCCATAGAAAAAAGGGTTTACAAAGTTTAGGTAAGTCGGTTTGCGGTAAGGCCAAAAAAGTGTGCGGGGCCCCTAAACCTGCAAGACTTGTAATACCAGCGGTAGTGAAAAAGCAGCGTTAGGACCTGTTAACGCTGCTTTTTCATCTTACCGCAAAACTCGTAATCTAGCCATTAATGAGTATAAAAAAAAGAAGTGGACTTGCAAACCACAACTAGTCATACAAAAGCTTGCCTGCTGGAGAAGTCTGTTTTAAGCAATTAATAAAACAAAGCCAAGACATGTTTTATAGCATCCCTCATCACAGCACCCCAAAGCAACATTTACAAATAACTGCAGCATAAAATAAAAAGTAATTTCATGTTCTTCATAAATAAAATATTGTTTAAAACAAAAATGGACAGAACAAATAACAAACTGTACTTAAAGGGACATGAAACCCAAATTTCTTTCTTCATTATTTTGATAGAGCATGCAATTTTAAGCAACTTTCTAATTCACTTCTATTATCTAATTTGCTTTATTCTCTTGATATCCTATGCTGAAAAGCACATCTAGATAGTCTTAGTAATAGTTGATTGGTGGCTGCACATAGGTGCCTCGTGTGATTGTCTCACCCTTGTGCATAGCCATTTCTTCAACAAAGGATATCTAAAAATGAAGCAAATTAGATAATAGAAGTACATTGGAATACTATTTAAAATTGCATTCTCTGAGGCCTATTTATCAAGCCTTCAACCGCAAATACACTGGAATTCCACAGCATAATTGTGGCAAGCCTGATTTGCCTTATTTATCAAAGCCTACAGACCGGCAAAAGTTGAAATCTGTGACGTAACATACGATTTGCCGGTCTCAGTCCATCACAGATCGATGCTTACGTCATTACAGATGTTCTGAATACAAATTCGGCACTATCTGACTACTTTTGCAAGTTATCAAACTCCTAACAGGTACGCTCGCCCCTATTCCGGCCCAGCGTACCTGGTTTTCAATCCGCCACCCTGGAGGCCGCGGATGCCATAGGAATCAATGGGAGTCTGAAAGCAGTGAAAGCTTATGTTCGCTGCTGCCAGATATCCCATTGATTTCTATGGTAGAATAAAAGTTTAGTTTACACCTAACACCCTAACATAAGCCCCGAGTCTAAACACCCCTAATCTGCCGCCCGACATCGCTGCCACCTACCTAATGTTATTAACCACAATCCTGCTACTCCCGGACTCCGTCACAACCTACATAATGTTATTAACCCCTATCCCGCCACTCCCCGACATAACCACAACCTATATAAAGTTATTAACCCCTATCCCGCCGCTCCCCGACATCGCCGCAACCTACATAATGTTAGTAACCCCTATGCCGCCGCCCCCGGAGCCCACCGCAACTAAATAAAGTTATTAACCCATAAACCCCTGGCCTCCCACATCACTTCCACTTACTAAACCTATTAACCCCTAAACCGCCAGCCCCCCACATCGCCATAAACTAAATTAACCTATTAACCCTTAAACCTAACAACCCGCTAACTGAACATTAAAATTACATCATCCATATCTTATAATAAATTTAAACTTACCTTTAGAATTAAATTAAAATGTATTAAACTATTAATTAACCTACCCTAACTATTATACTAAAATTACAATAAACTAATTAACCTACCCTAACTATTATACTAAAATTACATTACACTATATTAAACTAATAATTAACCTACCCTAACTGGTATACTAAACTTACATTAAACTACAAATTAAATTAACTATATTATATATTTAAAAACCTAACCCTACTCAAATTATTTAAATCTATGATTAAAATTACAAAAAACTAACAACTAAGTTAGACAAAATAAAAAACACTAAGCTCCACATTGCCCTGAAAAGGGCATTTGTATGGGCATTGCCCTTAAAAGGGCATTCATCTCTTTTTCTGCCTAAAGTCCCTAACCTAAAATTAAAACCCACCCAATAAACCCTTAAAAAACCTAACACTAACCCCCGAAGATCCACTTACAGTTTTTGAAGACAGAAGCGGTAGAAGTCCTCAGCAAAGCCGGCAGAAGTCTTCATCCAAGCCGGCAGAAGTCTTCATCCAGACGGCATCTTCTATCTTCATCCATCCGGCGCAGAGCGACTCCATCTTCAAGACATTCGGCGCGGAGCATCCTCTTGTTACGACAACTTCTGGAACAATGAAGTTTCCGTTTAAATGACATCATATAAGATGGTGTCCCTTACATTCCGATTGTCTGATAGAATTCTATCAGCCAATAGGAATTAAGGTGGAAAAAATCCTATTGGCTGTTGCAATCAGCCAATAGGATTGAGCTTTCATCCTATTGGCTGATCCAATCAGCCATTAGGATTGAGCTTGCATTCTATTGGCTGATTGGAATAGCCAATAGAATGCGCGCTCAATCCTATTGGCTAATTGGATCAGCCAATAGGATGAAAGCTCAATCCTATTGGCTGATTGCAACAGCCAATAGGATTTTTTCCACCTTAATTCCTATTGGCTGATAGAATTCTATCAGCCAATCAGAATGTAAGGCAAGCTATCTTGAATGACGTCATTTAAAGGGAAACTTCATTGTTCCAGAAGATGTCGTAAGAAGAGGATGCTCCGCACCGGATGTCTTGAAGATGGAGCCACTCCGCACCGGATGAATGGAGATAGAAGATGCCGTCTGGATGAAGACTTTTGCCGGCTTGGATGAACACTTTGGCCAGCTTGGATGAAGACTTCTGCCGGCTTCGCTGAGGTCTTCTGCCGCTTCGTTGAGGATGGATGTCGGGTCTTCAAAAACTGTAAGTGGATCTTCGGGGGTTAGTGTTAGGTTTTTTAAGGGTTTATTGGGTGGGTTTTAATTTTAGATTGGGACTTTGGGCGGAAAAAGAGCTAAATGCCCTTTTAAGGGCAATGCCCATCCAAATGCCCTTTTCAGGGCAATGGGGAGCTTAGGTTTTTTAGATATAATTTTATTTGGTGGGGTTGGTTGTGTGGGTGGTGGGTTTTACTGTTGGAGGGTATTTGTATTTTTATTTACAGGTAAAAGAGCTGATTTCTTTGGGGCAATGCCCTGCAAAAGGCCCTTTTAAGGGCCATTGGTAGTTTAGTGTAGGCTAGGGTTTTTTTTTATTTTGGGGGGCTTTTTTATTTTCATAGGGCTCTTAGATTTGGTGTAATTAGTTTAAATATTTGATAATTAATTTTTTTATTTTCTGTAACTTAGTGTTTTTTATTTTCTGTAACTTAGTTGTTAGTTGTTTGTAACTTAGTAATTTTTAATAGTAGATTTAAATAATTTAAGTAGGGTTAGGTTTTTAAATATATAATATAGTTAATTTAATGTGTAGTTTAATGTAATTTTAAGTATAATAGTTAGGGTAGGTTAATTATTAGTTTAATATATTTTAATATATTTTAATGTAATTTTAGTATAATAGTTAGGGTAGGTTAATTAATAGTTTAATATAGTTTATTATAATTCTAAAGTTAAGTTTAAATTTATTATAAGATTGGGATGAGGTAATTTTAATGGAAAGTTAGCGGGTTGTTAGGTTTAGAGGTTAATAGGTTAATTTAGTTTATGGTGATGTGGGGGGGCTGGCGGTTTAGGGGTTAATAGGTTTAGTAAGTGGTAGTGATATGGGAGGCCAGGGGTTTAGGGGGTTAATACATTTATTTAGTTGCGGTGGGCTCCGGGAGCGGCGGGATAGGGGTTGCTAACTTTATTAGAGTTGCGGTGGGCTCCGGGAGCGGAGGGATAGGGGCTAATACATTTATTTAGTTGTGGCGGGGTCCGGGAGCGGCGGGATAGGGGTTAAACATTTTAGTATAGTGGCAGTGTTTACTGACAGGATATAAACAAAGCTGGGGAAAAGCTGAATAGCAGCGAGATCGATGACTGCTAGTTAACAACAGTCCACTGCTCATCGCCCCGTACTTGGTGCGCGGCTTTTTGATAGCTTTTTTTTTATAAATAAGGAGAGCGTATTCAGGTCCGCGGCCACGATGTTAGGCAATGTCAGGCGAGCGTATTGCAGCCAGCGAATGCAGCACAGTTGACGGCTTGATAAGTAGGCCTCTCTATCTGAATCATGAAAGAAAACTCTTGGGTTTAATGTCCCTTTATTTTTTTTTACTTAAAGGGGCAGTCTACTTGAAAAATATTATTGCTTAACCAACCTTAAAGTGAATGTCAACTTTCATGATAAAGTGCACGTTTTTTAAAAAAACTATTAAAAACATTGCACCGGATTTTACAAATACTTACCTTCTTCTCCTGAAACGTCGGATCAACGATTCCCCCCCCTCCCCGCCTGCTTCTTTCTGCTGTACTTACACAGCAATGACTAAACCGGCTTCTTCCAATCACAGCATTACCTCACCTGATGGACGCTCCTGAGGAGGAAACTGTGATTGGAGGATGCCGGTTTCGTCATTGCTGACGAAGTACAGGGGACCTGCAGGCGGGGGATCCGCGATCCGGCGTTTTGGGAGAAGAAGGCATTTGTAAAATCCGGTGCAATGTAAACTGAATGAAAGTGCCCCTGTTTTTAATATTTTTTTTTTTTTTTTTTAAATGGCACTTTATCATGAAAGTTGACATACACTTTAAATGTTGTACATAACCAACACTGTTATATTAATATACCTTATAATATCTATTTTCCTGTTTCTAAGCCCCTGCAGACTGTTCCTTATCTCAGTGCTTTTTAGCTTTTTACAATATTGCATATTAGCCAATCAGTGCTGGTTCTTGTATAATCATTATCATTCTTAAGGAGAGTGAGCACAATGTTATCTGTATGGCACACATGAACTACCACTGTCTGGCTGTTGTGCAAGATTTAAAAAGCCAATAAAAAGCACTGAGATAAGGGGATGCCTGCAGGGGCTTAGAAACAGGAAACGTATATTAATATAACAATGGTGGCTATGAGAAGCTGGGGAATGGGTATTAAAGGTGTTTTCTATCTTTTTAAACAATAAAAAAAATCAAGTAGAGTGTTCCTTTAACTAACATTTCAGGCGACCCCGAAGTTACATCTAAAGCTTAATAAATGGGGTCCCTGGAATTACTGAGCCTTGTTAATGGGGTATGATCAGGAGATGTTACAAAAGGAGTTTGGCAGAGGAGCAAAATATTTATACTACGGCTTTAGATCCAGGAAGATCGAAACAGCTGTCCACATATGATGTCACTTGCTGTACTTTTCGATACCTACAATGCTTTAAAACTGTTTAGCATTGCACCAACCTGACATAAATATGACATTGAAAGCAAAAAGCTGAGGTATTCTAAAGCTCATTTGTATATCCTTACCCAGAATCCCTTGCTTTGGTAGAAACACTGTTGGTTGTTGTTTGTTTTTTTTTGGGGGGGGGGGTTTCTGTGGAGAATGGTACAGATGTGCTGGTGTAAGGCTATAAACAAAATAAGGTTATTTGTAAAAATTGTGATTGTTGAACACCATCTACACATTGATATAAGATGTTTTTTAATGGGACAGTAAATACCTCAAGAATTGAATATTAAATATTTTGTTAGTGAGTAGTAAATAACATTGCAATCTGCTTTCATTATTTATTTTACCCTCTTCTCATGCAATTTAACTTTGAAAACTGTGGATTTTCTAATTCTCAGAACTGGAAATGCACATTGCAGATCGGCTAACCCGACTACATATCTTTCCCTAAATGGTTACAGCAAATAAACTGCAAAACAATGTAGTTTTACTAACATAATCACTGTAGCTAACCTTGTCTGCAGACTCAAGACAGGACTGGCTCCTCCACATAAGTCAAGCAGTAGGTGGAGTTTAGCTTTTGAAAAACAGTTACAACAAACAAGATGTTAATTTGTTTTAAGAAGACTTGGATGATAAGATTTTCTATAGCTAGTCAAAGAAAAAACTTTGTAATTACAATGTGTTTAATGTTAGCTATCATTTAAATATAGTTCAACAAACTTTAATTTCAATAGCATGCATGTTCTGTCATTTTAAAAGGATATTTAAGTAATTATTTATATATGCATAGTATGCTTCAGCAATTAAAGGGATAGGAAACCGAAAAATGTTCTTTTGTTATTCAGACAGAGCATACAATTTTATTACTTCTATTATCAAATTTGCTTAGTTCCCGTGATATTCTGTGTTTAAGAGATACCTAGGTAGGCATCTGGATCACTATATGGCAGGAAATAGTGCTGGCATCTAGTGCCAGAAATGGGTCAGCTCCTTAGCATTACGTCCCTGATTTTTATCAAAAGATACCAAGAGAACGAAAAATATGTGATAATAGAAGTAAATTAGAAAGTTGTTTAAAAATGCATGCTCTATCTGAATTACAAAAGAAAATTTTAGTTTTGATATCCCTTTAAGAACTGCTTTGTAAATTACCTACACACAAACTATCACTTTGTTAATCATTATGAAAACTACTAATCTGGTGGATAATTTTTTATGTCATCCTTCCTTAAAGGGACAGTCAACACCAAAATTGTTATTGTTTAAAAAGATAGATAACACATTTACTACCCATTCCCCAGCCTTGCACAACCAACATTGTTATATTAATATACTTTAACAATAAACCTCTAAATTTCTGCCTGTTTCTAAGCTACTACAATCAGTCTCTTACAACATGCTTTTTATTAGCTTTTTACAACAGGAGACTGCTAGTTCATGTGGGCCATATAGATAACATTGTGCTCTCTCCCGTGGAGTTGTGCATGACACAGCACTAGTTGGCTAAAATGCAAGTCAATAGATATAAATATTGATCAGGGGGCTGTCAGATAATACTTAGTTACAAGGTAATCACAGAGGTAAAACCTATATTAATATAACCGTATTGGTTATACAAAACTGGGGAATGGGTAATAAAGGGATTATCTATCTATTTAACAATAACATTTTTTGAGTTGACTGTCCCTTTAAAGCGACAATAAGTACTTTGAGATGGTAATATAAAATGATAAATCTTATATATAAGCAAAATTCTGCAATATACTTTCTGTGACAGACCCCTCTGTCAGTACTGGAGGGGTTAACTCTCCTCTTGTTCAGTTTTGAGTAACTTTATTTTCTGAAGACAGGTTTCCTGGCATCAGCTATTGTTTACTGTAATTATGTTTAGGTGATAAGCATTCACCTTGTTTAATCACCTCCAGAGTTCAGACTGCTAGGTGCCAAGAAGGACTCCATTGTTTTCCTGTGTTTGATTGTTTATTTGGTTAAGTAATGTAATTCTATTCTATCCTGTAAAAGGGCGTCTTCCCTCTATCTAATGTACTATACTCTTCCAACCCACCATCTGGTCTCCTAGGGGATTTCTGCATAAATACTGGGCATTTAGCCCTCAATAAAGTACATTCTTCTGTTTTACCCTCAAGATGGAGCTTGGTCTCGTGTTTGGGGGGGAATTAACTGTGTTCATGTGTTGCTGATCCCATATTCAGGGCATCTTTCATCTGGTATTAACCCTTGATATCCGGGTTATACCATAACAATTGGTGGCAAGCGATGGGATGGTCCTCATCGCCCAGAAGAGCAACTACACATCCGGACCTAATAGGAATACCGTATGAAAGGCTGAAAAGAGCCACCCTTAAAGACCTGCTAGAACAACGGGCAGACAGGCCAGTAACCTCAGGAAGAGGGAGATTATTAAAATACTGACCGAGATGGATGGAGTAAAAGGGCCCGAAGGAACCAATGAGCCCAGCATATCAGACAGAACCCCCGTAGAAGCAAGCTTTGACCAGGCAGTTAAAATAAGACTGGCACATTATGGCCCCAACCCGTCTGCCGAAATTATCGACCGGGTCATAGCAGCCGTGGAGGCCAACCTACTTCGCCAAAGCGGCGCTGCAGCAGCCCAAGTCACAGCAACCCCAGTGGAAAAGAGAAAAGTACATTTTGCAGCTTTTAAAAACTTCATGGAAACAGAAGGAGAGATTGATGGGTACATTGTGGATTTTGAGAGGCAATGTGCCCTACACAAGGTACCCGCAGAGGACTGTGTCCCAATATTATCAGGAAAATTATCCGGCCGGGCCAGCGAGGCTTTTCGGGCCATTCCAGATGAGGAAGTCGGGGATTATAATGCTGTAAAAGAGGCTCTGCTCTCCAGGTATGCGATTTCACTGGAGGCATACAGGAGACGGTTCAGAGACACTGTTAAACTAGCTGGAGATTCCTACGTTGAGTGGGCATGTAAGGTGCACTGCACAGCAGCTCACTGGATGGCGGGGTGCCAAGCCATATCCGTGGAAGAGGTGCTGCAGCTATTCCTGTTGGAACATTGCTCTGACAAATTATCAGCAGGAGTTAGAGAGTGGGTTCAGGACTGTAAACCCTCCACCCTGCATGAAGCTGCTCGCCTGGCAGATGAGTATACGGATGCCTGCAAACTGGACACTGCTACCACTAATATCCCTGCCAGAGTGGAGTACCGACCCACAGTCACCCCAGCAGCTACCAGTTACCAACCCCTGGCGCACCGCTCTACCACAACGCCTCCAGCCACAAACTATCCTCAGACAGCCCAGTAAAACTCATGGGACTACTCACAGTCTATTCGGTGCTTTGGATGTAAGCAACTAGGGCACAAAAGACCAGAGTGTCCCCTAAAAACAGCGAACCAAGCACAGTCCTGGAGAAGACCCGCCGGCGGAAACCCACGTAACCCTCAGCCTGCTGCCCACTGCGTAGCGGAGGAAGAATGCTGGGGCATCCTACATGAAGCAGACCCCATGCAAGCTGCCCCCCGGGATAACCGGCAACAGTACTGGCAACTGGTTAAAGTGAATGGGAAGGAGGTTAGTGGTCTACGGGATACTGGTGCTACCATGACCTTGCTCCAAAAGAACTTGGTGTCTGAGAACCAGCACACCAGAGACACTGTGGCTGTGAGGGTAGCAGGGGGCGCTGTGTTCCACCTACCTGTTGCCTGGGTACATTTGGATTGGGGAGTGGGCTCTAGACATGTGAATATGGGGGTCATGAAGGACTTACCAGCTGATGTTCTTCTTGGAAATGACTTGGCCCCCCTTGTTTCTGCCTAAGCTCCCATGGGTCCTGCCGATGTTAACCCTGTGACTACCCGTGCCCAGATCCGTGTCGCCAAGACCGACCCAAATGCTGCTAAGCCCCAGGACGCTCAGCTCAGTAAATCTCTATCCGCTATTGATACGTGGAAGTCCTGTTACAATGTGCTGATGAAGGAGAAGAGTCAAGTAGAGGATTAAATGGTCACGTTAAACAATCACGTAATGGTGCTAGCAGGAGAGAAGAGGAGAGCAGAGGAAAAATCATGGTTAGAACGCGAATCTCTGCTAGACAAGCTGCACCGACAGACCGCAGACAACACCAGCTTGAGAGTGGAACATGAAACATTAAAGACAAACTTAGCGACACTGGAGGAGAAGCTGACGCTGGCTCATAGGGAGGTGCAGAAACTCAAGGGCAACCTACGTCAGTATGAAGGGCTTGTGGATATCTATAAAGAGCAGGTACAAAAAACTCATAAAGAAGCTGATGAGATTTGTCTCCAACTGGAAAGAACCATCTCTGAAAACAAAAACTTGAAGGACTGTTTAGCCCTGGTCTGGGCACTGAAGAAGTTGAACCCTTATTTATACGGACAGGAATTCTCTCTCATAACGGGAATGCAGATGGATTGTCCCAGCAAACTGACATTCCTACCACCTCCTAGTCCGGTCATCCCCAAGTTGACCCGCCAAAGGGTCAAATCGGGTCTGCTGGAGTGTCCCACCAGGAGGGGGCCATGTGACAGACCCCTCTGTCAGTACTGGAGGGGTTAGACTCTCCTCTTGTTCAGTTTTGAGAAGCTGTATTTTCTGAAGACAGATTTCCTGGCATCAGCTATTGTTTACTGTAATTAGGGTTAGGTGATAAGCGTTCACCTTTTTTAATGACCTCCAGAGTTCAGACTGCTAGGTGTGCCAAGAAGGACTCCATTGTTTTCCTGTGTTTGATTGTTTATTTGGTTAAGTAATGTAATTCTATTGTATCCTGTAAAAGGGCGTCTTCCCTCTATCTATTGTACTATACTCTTCCAACGCCCCATCTGGTCTCCTAGGTGAGTTCTGCATAAATACTGGGCATATAGCCCTCAATAAAGTACATTCTTCTGTTTTACCCTCAAGATGGAGCTTGGGCTCGTGTTTGGGGGGGAATTAACTGTGTTCGTGTGTTGCTGATCCCATATTCAGGGCATCTTTCATCTATTATTAACCCTTGATATCCGGGTTATACCATAACACTTTCATTATTTATTTTGTCTCTTTTTCCGGTAATTCCATTTTAAAATTGTGAGCTTTTCAGTTCCATTTAGAAATGGAAGTGCAGAACACTGTTATATGTCTCACAGCCATTGGCTGCACACTCTAGTGACTAATTTATACCTGTCCCTAATTGGCCACTGCAGCAAAGGTAACCTAAGTTACAACATGGCAGCTCCCATTGTTTAAAAGACACTAAAACTTTATACTTATTATGTCAATATATAAACAGCTAATGGAACTTTAAAAAAATGCATCTACATGTTATTCTGAGACTAATCTTTTCTCTGAAAACGCCATTCTCTCTAGCATTTATTTAGTGTTTAATGTCCCTTTAAGTGTGGCTAATTAGGTCTATCTGTAGATGGGCTTATTGACTGCACTATAAAATCACAAACTTGTTTAGGCAATTTGTAGAAAACATTGTGTCTTATAAGTTAGGAGATATTTATTTTCCTATCCACCAAGAACTAAAGGGACAGTAAGCACTCTGAGATTGTCATATAAAATGCTTAATAAATGCATAGTAAAATAACTTTGCAATAAACTTTTATTATTATTGTCGCCTTTTTTCTTTCATTTAAGTCTGAAAATTGTGAATTTTCCCATCCAGAAAACTAAAAGAGAACAAAGCAGGCAGCACAAGCCTAGGCCTGTCATATAGCTCTTCCTAGTCTGTGACTGTTGTTGTTATCTTTTTGTTAACACTATGGAAAGCCCTGTCATCTCCATTCTCCATATTGCCTCCGATGTTAGAGGAAAAGTCAAGAAGTACATTTGTGCTGTCAGTCATTTATGTACAGTAAGGATTTTATTTGTGAGGCTAAAATAATAATAATAATTATTATTGTTGTTTATTTGTAGAGTGCCAACAAATTCTGTAGCAACTTTCTATTCATTTACATTACAAATTGTGTTTCTCCTTCATCTAAGGGTTAACTATTCGTTATTATGACATCAAGAGCATCATTTTCTAGTTATTAGTTTTAATGTTAACTTAGTTGTATAAATTTTATCAGTCTTTAACCTGTTGATGCTGTTAAGATGTTCCATGCCATCCTAACAGCACTGGGCATTAACGCCGTTAGGACGGCATGAAACATCCTTACATTTGAAGCGTCCTTACATGTTGAAGAAAGAGGATGATTTGACTGGGGGACATGCCCTGCATCGTATGCAGTCCCCAGATCCAATCAGCTGCTTTGGAGTCATGTGATTGCAGCAGCGATCACGTGACTTCCCATTTCTCCAGTTTATTTACATCGGAACCATGTTCCAATCTTGTCTAATTGCCCCCACCCCATCATGATGGGGTTAAAGGGCCACTAAACTCAAAATATTTCTTTCATGATTCAGATAGAGAATACAAATTTAAACAACATTACAATATACTTCTATTATTTATTTTGCTTCATTTTTTAGATATCCTTAGTTGAAGAAAAAGCAATGCACATGGGTGAGCCAATCACACGA
This sequence comes from Bombina bombina, assembly GCF_027579735.1. Classification (NCBI taxonomy): domain Eukaryota; kingdom Metazoa; phylum Chordata; class Amphibia; order Anura; family Bombinatoridae; genus Bombina; species Bombina bombina. Next base: position 139,951,770 of record NC_069503.1, on the reverse strand, counting down.
GACTTCTATGTGCAGCAACCAATCAGCAGCTTCTGAGCATATCTAGATATGCTTTTCGGCAAAGAATATCAATAGAATAAAACAAATTAGATAATAGAAGTAAATTAGAAAGATGTTTAAAATTGCATTCTCTTTCTAAATCATGAAAGAAAAAATGTGGGTGTTATGTCCCTTTAAGTTACAGCACACAATTTTGATCTCAGTATTCTTAAAATCAAGTCTTTTAAATATTATGGAAAATAAATACATAAAAATGACTAATGAAAATAAAACTAATCATAATTGTACAATAGCAGGGAACTAAGGATTACACACCTTGTTCTTATGGAGTAATAATCCCTTTAATGCTCATGTATAGACTCTGCTTTATCTTCGGATCTGACTCTGAAGCTTTGGGGATGTTGATTCTTCTCTGATGGAAGCAGCAAGTGATGCAAGGAAATAATTCTGATACTGTAATATATATGTATGTAATTATTCTGTTCATGAATATTCAGTATGTTTTGAGGAAGTACAGACAAATTATTTAAAATTCCATTGGTGAGTGTTGAAATGGATGAATCAGACCCTATGTACTGTAATTTGTATCAGCTGAAATATATTGATTTTCCTTTATAAATGTAAAGTGATTAGAGTTCCTAAATATGATATAAACACAGAGGAAATAACCCGATTCTCAGACACTTATATAAATATACATTATATATATGTGTATATATATATATATATATATATATATATATATATATATATATTCATATAGATATATAGGTATAGCTATATATCTTACACAAATATATATATATATATATATATATACATACTGTATATATATATATCCTATTATATAAAAGGCCAAGTGTGTTTGTCCGAAGCTGTCATGCACAGTAGAAACTGTGCGCGAAGACAAACACACCTGGCCTTCCGACTGACCTGGCATCTGGCATCAGGGTCAGCGTGTGGTGGAGTGGGCGTGGCCGGGCGGGTGCATCGTGGGCGTGACCGGTTGTGACATGGGCGTGGGTGTACGGGTGCGACATAGGCGTGACTGGGCGTGGCGACATGGGTGGGGCCCGGGTGTGATGTGGGCGGGGCCAACTGCCAAGACAGAGAGCAGAAGAGGGGGGATAAAGAGAGGGGGAGAGAGACAGCACAAAAGAGAGGGGGAGAGAGACAGCACAAAAGAGAGGGGGAGAGAGACAGCACAAAAGAGAGGGGGGAGAGACAGCACAAAAGAAATGGGGGATAGAGGCAGCACAAAAGAGAGAGGGAGAGAGACAGCACAAAAGAGAGGGGGAGAGACAGCACAAAAGAGATGGGGGAGAGAGACAGCACAAAAGAGAGGGGGGAGAGACAGCACAAAAGAGAAGGTGAGAGAAACAGCACAAAAGAGAGGGGGGAGAGACAGCACAAAAGAGATGGGAAGAGAAACAGCACAAAAGAGAGGGGGAGAGAGACAGCACAAAAGAGAGGGGAAGAGAGACAGCACAAAAGAGAGGGGGAGAGACAGCACAAAAGAGATGGGAGAGAGAGACAGCACAAAAGAGAGGGGGGAGAGACAGCACAAAAGAGATGGGGGAGAGAGACAGCACAAAAGATATGGGGGAGAGAGGCAGCACAAAAGAGAGGGGGAGAGAGACAGCAAAAAAGAGAGGGGGAGAGCACAAAAGAGAGGGGGAGAGAGCACAAAAGAGAGGGGGAGAGAGCACAAATGAGAGGGGGAGAGAGCACAAATGAGAGGGGGGAGAGAGCACAAAAGAGAGGGGGGAGAGAGCACAAAAGAGAGGGGGAGAGAGCACAAAAGAGAGGGGGGAGAGAGCACAAAAGAGAGGGGGAGAGAGCACAAAAGAGAGGGGAGAGAGCACAAAAGAGAGGGGGAGAGAGCACAAAAGAGAGGGGGAGAGAGCACAAAAGAGAGGGGGGAGGGAACACAAAAGAGAGGGGGGAGAGAGCACAAAAGAGAGGGGGGAGAGAGCACAAAAGAGAGGGGGGAGAGAGCACAAAAGTGAAGGGAAGAGAGCACAAAAGAGAGGGGGAGAGAGCACAAAAGAGAGGGGGGAGAGAGCATAAAAGAGAGGGGAAGAAAGCACAAAATACAGGGGGGAGGGAGCACAAAAGAGAGGGGGTAGAGAGCACAAAAGAGAGGGGGGGAGAGAGCACAAAAGAGAGGGGAGAGAGCACAAAATAGAGGGGAGAGAGCACAAAATAGAGGGGAGAGAGCACAAAAGAGAGGGTAGAGAGGGAGAGTAAAAGAGAGGGGAGAAAGAGAGAGCAAAAGAGAGGGGGGATAGAGAGAGAGCATGGGGTGGGACCGCTGTACTGCAAAAAATGGCCCGTGTACACTGTCTTTAGGACTAGTATATATATATTTGAAAGAAAAGATGTGTGAGTCTGGCGCAGTGTGGAACCTAAAATCTAGAAAAATAACAGATCACAGTAATGCTGCCCTAATCTATCTTTCAGAGCTGGAGAGTCCCCAAAACCTCCAGCTGTGATAAGAAATGAAGTATGTGAAGACAAGAGAAAAGATAAATAATAAAGGGCGCACTAAACTGACACTACAAAATAAAACTAGATTATCTATTTAGAAACCCCTTTGTGTGTGTGTGTTTATCCCTATAGATAAATTGGAAAATATAGAATATAATTTAGCCTGCAAAAGCATATTATGTATAGTGATGTCGCGAATAGTTCGCCGGCGAATAGTTCCCGGCGAACATAGCTTGTTCGCGTTTGTAACAATGGGCGAACATATGCAATGTTCAATCCGCCCCCTATTCGTCATCATTGAGTAAACTTTGACCCTGTATCTCACGGTCTGCAGACACATTCCAGCCAATCAGCAGCAGACCCTCCCTCCCAGACCCTCCCAGCTCCTGGACAGCAGACATTTTAGATTCATTTGAAAGCTGCATTGTTAGTGAGAGGAGGGACAGTGTAGCTGCTGGTGATTTAATAGGGAAATTGATAGCTAGGCTAGTGTATTCAGTGTCCACTAAAGTCCCGAAGGACTCATCTGATCTCTGCTGTAAGGACAGCACCCCAAAAAGCCCTTTTTAGGGCTAGAACATCAGTTTTTTTTTGTTTTTTTTTTCCTGTGTAATCTAATTGCAGCTGCCTGCCTGCCTGCCAAGCCACTTGCCCAGTGCCACCACTCATATCTGGTGTAACAGTAGTGTAAATTTCTAAAAAAAAAAAACTTTTTTGACTGTGAAACATCAGTCAGCTAGTGTAATCTAATTGCAGTTGCCTGCCTGCCAGCGTGTGTGCCAGGCCCATTTGCCCAGTGTCACCACTCATATCTGGTGTAACAGTAGTGTAAATTAAAAAAAAAAAAAAACTTTTTTGACTGTGAAACATCAGTCTGCTAGTGTAATCTAATTTCAGTTGCCTGCCAGCATGTGTGCCAGGCCCACATGCCCAGTGCCACCACTTATATCTGGTGTAACAGTAGTGTAAATTAAAAAAAAAAACATTTTCGACTGTGAAACATCAGTCTGCTAGTGTAATCTAATTGCAGTTGTCTGCCTGCCAGCGTGTGTGCCTTGCTCACAGCATATACTGTGCCCACTTGCCCAGTGCCACCACTCATATCTGGTGTAACAGTAGTGTAAATTTAAAAAAAAAAAAAACTTTTATGACTGTGAAACATCAGTCTGCTTGTGTAATCTAATTGCAGTTGCCTGCCTGCCAGCATGTGTGCCAGGCTCACAGTGTATACTGTGCCCACTTGCCCAGTGCCACCACTCATATCTGGTGTAACAGTAGTGTAAATTTAAAAAAATAAAAATAAAATTGGACTGTGAAACATCAGTCTGCTTTTTTGTGTCAGGCTCACAGCTTATACTGGGCCCACTTGCCCAGTGCCACCACTCATAGCTTGTTTAATAGTAGTGTAAGTGTACTTTTAAAAAAATAAAAACTTTTTGGACTGTGAAACATCAGTCTGCTTTTTTGTGTCAGGCTCACAGCGTATACTGTGCCCACTTGCCCAGTGCCACCACTCATATCTTGTTTAATAGTAGTAGTACTAGAACAGTTTGTAGCTCAGCTCCACTGTCAGGTGCAGGCCAAAAAGGGTGCTGTAATCCCTTTAGTCACAATAAATCCACAGAAGAAGGCAGCACCTTGCAGTATAAAACTATCTTTATTTCCACATGCTGGAATAAAACAGTGACATTTCGGGTGGAACACCCTTAATCATACAAAGCTAAAACATACTGTTCAAGCCTTATAAAGGCCTACCTATGCACAGGTGTTCAATTAACATTTCTCAACACTTCCACCTAGTGGTTATTCATTTAATTACATTTATGTTAGAACTTAATGTTCTCATTTCACCTTGGTGCAAGATAGAATTAAAATCAATACAAAAAATATATACATATGCAAAACAATGACATATACAGATACAAATGTACTTTCAACCAAATAAATTATTGCTAAACAAATTATTAAAATTATTAAAAGACAATATGTTGAAAAACACTTGCAGCAAATTTGGTGAAAAACTGTTGCAGCAAATTAGATGAAAAACAATTGCAGCAAATTTGACATTTCATGACTCAAAATGATTACAAAGATAGTTGCAAAAATGATTATAAAAATGATTATAAAAATAGAGTATAATCCAATTCTTTATTTAAACCCAAAGGTTGCATTGCATTGAGTTTGTAAATCCAAAATGCCAAAATTACCTCTCTATTACCCCCCCCCCCCGTCTGGGACGTGGCATTGCATCAATGATTTGAAAACAGACCTGACTAATGTTGTGGCCACATTGGATAAAATGTCCTGACACTGGTGCCTCTAGATTTCCACATCTGATATTGCTTTTGTGTTGTACAATCCTATCACGGACACGACGTGTCGTCTCGCCAATGTAAATTTTTCCACATGGACATTTTATGAGATAGATAGCAAAAAGAGTATCACATGTGTCACCACTCATATCTTGTTTAATAGTAGTGTAAGTGTACATTTAAAAAAATAAAAACTTTTTGGACTGCAAAACATCAGTCTGCTTTTTTGTGTCAGGCTCACAGCGTATACTGTGCCCACTTGCCCAGTGCCACCACTCATATCTTGTTTAATAGCAGTGTAAGTGTACATTTAAAAAAAACAAAAAACTTTTTGGACTGTGAAACATCAGTCTGCTTTTTTGTTTCAGGCTCACAGCTTATACTGGGCCCACTTGCCCAGTGCCACCACTCATATCTTGTTTAATAGCAATGTAAGTGTACATTTAAAAACAAAAAAAACTTTTTGGACTGTGAAACATCAGTCTGCTTTTTTTGTTTCAGGCTCACAGCGTATACTGTGCCCACTTGCCCAGTGCCACCACTCATATATTGTTTAATAGTAGTGTAAGTGTACATTTAAAAAAATAAAATCTTTTTGGACTGTGCAACATCAGTCTGCTTTTTTGTGTCAGGCTCACAGCGTATACTGAGCCCACTTGCCCAGTGCCACCACTCATATCTTGTTTAATGGTAGTGTAAGTGACCATTTGATTAAATGTCTTTATATCTTTTCTCCTAATAAAAATAGGGAGGTTTTGCATTAAATTTCTATGGGGAGGAAAAAAGAAAAGCTATTTCTCTTAAAAAAATGTGCCTTGACAGACTAAATGGAGGACTGGCAATGCCAGACATCGAGATATATAATTTAATCTGTGTAGGTAAAATAGCACTTGACTGGATAGTAAGAGCAAATTATTATTCTCCAATAGAATTAGAGGAAATATTATTTTTCCCTTACTCCCCCATAGCTTTACTTCACTCTCAGGCTGATAAATCCCCCACAAAAATAAAACAATTGAAAATAATACATAATGTAATAGTAGCATGGAATAAAATAACTAAGCTTTTGGACTCTGAGTCCTCATATTCAAAATATTTACCCTTGGTAGGTAACCCCTTTTTTTTTACCAGCATTGAATTCTAAAATTTTTAATGAATGGTCATTGAAAGGGCTCAAAAATGTATACCAGTTGATAGATCAAACTACAAGAAACTGTAAAAGTTTTGAAACATTAAAACGGGAATTTGGATGAATAAATAAGGAATTGTATGCATATCTCCAGGCGCGTCATTACCTGCAACAATTATTACCTAATAACATGCTAGAAGGAAATCTGGATGTTGTAGAACCGGTTTTTAAACTATTTAGTTCTGGGAAATATGCAATTTCCCTATTTTATAAGATAGTTATATCGTCACTGGGTACAAGAAACTTATACATTTAAGCTAATAACTGGCAAACATATCCGGAAAGAATTAAGGAAAGTTTTAAATCATTAGATTTAGCAACAATCTCCACCTCCTGGAGAGAAACACATACAAAACTTATTAATAAAGCATACATTACCCCGGCCGTAAAGGCGAGATGGTCAGCATTAGGAATATTCTGCCCTAAATGTAAGAGGCTAAGAGTAGATATATACCATTATTTTTGGCAATATACTAAGATCAAAAGATTTTGGTTTAAGGTTAATGCTTGGTTTAATAGAATTAATGTTACTAATATACAAATATCAGAAGAAATTATCTTCTTCTTTGCTAAGGAAGGAGATCCTTTTAAGAATGTACGTCAGTTAAATAGCATAATTGTAACAAGCAGGTTGCTGATTTTAAAATATTGGAAATCTAATAAAGCCCCCAGTGTGAGAGAATTTAAACAAAAATTATATAAACAAATTATTCTGGAACAGCTGGACATCTCTGTTAGCTCTGAGGCCCTTATAAATAGGTTTTTCCAAAAATGGAAAAATATAATCTTAGATCTCTCAGAAGAAAGTCAGAAACAGTTAATTGCACCATTTAGGGGGACCACTTTTCTTGAAACAGCGATTATAAATAATGAATTTCCTGGATAAAGAGATAAACCAAGAAACTGAGGAGGGAGAGGATTAGATTATATTATATATATATATATTTTTGTTATTAAGTGTCTGTTTGTTTAGTTTTACAAAATCCAATAAAACAGTCAACAGTATAAGAACATGTTAGGAATAGAGTGTCTGGTACCCGACAAGTGTTTAGATTAGTACCTAAAGAGGTCGCCTTAAACCCAGATCCTCTGCTGTGAGTTTTCTTTATTATATGTCTATTTTCGTGGAAACCTTTTTAAGGGGAAAATTATTGTATTATTTTTGTACATGTAATTCCACAATGTTAGTGGAACAGAAATATTTGATTTCAATGTAAACCTACTATTGCTGTAAGAATATGTTCTGTTTGTGTTTTGACAACTTTGTTATACTGTTGAAATATAATAAAAAAAAAATAAAAAAAAATAGTAGTGTAAGTGTACATTTAAAAACAAAAAAAACTTTTTGGACTGTGAAACATCAGTCTGCTTTTTTGTTTCTGGCTCACAGCTTATACTGGACCCACTTGCCCAGTGCCACCACTCATATCTTGTTTAATAGTAGTGTAAGTATATATTTAAAAAAATAAAAACTGTTTGGACTTTGAAACATCAAACTGCTTTTTTGTGTCAGGCTCACAGCATATACTGTGCCCACTTGCCCAGTGCCACCACTCATATTTTGTTTAATAGTAATGTAAGTGTAAATTTAAAAACAAAAAAACTTTTTGGACTGTGAAACATCAGTCTGCTTTTTTGTATCAGGCTCACAGCTTATACTGGGCCCACTTGCCCAGTGCCACCACTCATATCTTGTTTAATAGTAGTGTAAGTGTACATTTAAAAAAAATAAAAACTTTTTGGACTGTGAAACATCAGTCTGCTTTTTTGTGTCAGGCTCACAGCGTATACTGTGCCCACTTGCCCAGTGCCACCACTCATATCTTGTTTAATAGTAGTGTAAGTGTACATTTAAAAACAAAATTTTTTTTTTGAACTGTGAAACATCAGTCTGCTTTTTTTGTGTCAGGCTCACAGCGTATACTGTGCCCACTTGCCCAGTGCCACCACTCATATCTTGTTTAATAGTAGTGTAAGTGTACATTTAAAAAAATAAAATCTTTTTGGACTGTGAAACATCAGTCTGCTTTTTTGTGTCAGGCTCACAGCGTATACTGTGCCCACTTGCCCAGTGCCACCACTCATATTTGTTTAATAGTAGTGTAAGTGTACATTTAAAAACAAAAAAAACTTTTTGGACTGTGAAACATCAGTCTGCTTTTTTGTGTCAGACTCACAGCTTATACTGGGCCCACTTGCTTAGTGCAACCACTCATATCTTGTTTAATAGTAGTGTAAGTGTACATTTAAAAAAATAAAAACTTTTTGGACTCTGAAACATCAGTCTGCTATTTTGTGTCAGGCTCATGGTGTATACTGTGCCCACTTGCCCAGTGCCACCACTCATATCTTGTTTAATAGTAGTGTAAGTGTACATTTAAAAACAAAAAAAACTTTTTGGACTGTGAAACATCAGTCTGCTTTTTGTGTCAGGCTTGCAGCGTATACTGTGCCCACTTGCCCAGTGGCACCACTCATATCTTGTTTAATAGTAGTGTAAGTGTACATTTAAAACAAAAAAAACTTTTTGGACTCTGAAACATCAGTCTGCTATATTGTGTCAGGCTCATGGTGTATACTGTGCCCACTTGCCCAGTGCCACCACTCATATCTTGTTTAATAGTAGTGTAAGTGTACATTTAAAAACAAAAAAAAACTTTTTGGACTGTGAAACATCAGTCTGCTTTTTGTGTCAGGCTTGCAGCGTATACTGTGCCCACTTGCCCAGTGGCACCACTCATATCTTGTTTAATAGTAGTGTAAGTGTACATTTAAAACAAAAAAAACTTTTTGGACTGTGAAACATCAGTCTGCTTTTTTGTGTCAGGCTCACAGCGTATACTGTGCCCACTTGACCAGTGGCACCACTCATATCTTGTTTAATAGTAGTGTAAGTGTACATTTAAAAAAATAAAAACTTTTTGGACTGTGAAACATCAGTCTGCTTTTTTGTTTCAGGCTCACAGTGTATACTGTGCCCACTTCCCCAGTGCCACCACTCATATCTCATATCAAATGTAAGTGTACATTTAAAAATAAAAAAAACTTTTTGGACTGTGAAACATCAGTCTGCTTTTTTGTGTCAGGCTCACAGCTTATACTGGGCCCACTTGCCCAGTGCCACTATCTTGTTTAATAGTAGTGTAAGTGTACATTTAAAAAAATAAAAACTTTTTGGACTGTGAAACATCAGTCTGCTTTTTTGTGTCAGGCTCACAGTGTATCCTGGGCCCACTTGCCCAGTGCCACCACTCATATCTTGTTTAATAGTAGTGTAAGTGTACATTTAAAAACAAAAAAAATTGTTGGACTGTGAAACATCAGTCTGCATTTTTGTGTCAGGCTCACAGCGTATATGGTGCCCACTTGCCCAGTGCCACCACTCATATCTTGTTTAATAGTAGTGTAAGTGTACATTAAAAAAAAAAAAAACTTTTTGGACTGTGAAACATCAGTCTGCTTTTTGTGTCAGGCTCACAGCTTATACTGGGCCCACTTGCCCAGTGCCACCACTCATATCTTGTTTAATAGTAGTGTAAGTGTACATTTAAAAAAAATTCAAACTTTTTGGACTGTGAAACATCAGTCTGCTTTTTTGTGTCAGGCTAACAGCATATACTGTGCCCACTTGCCCAGTGCCACCACTCATATCTTGTTTAATAGTAGTGTAAGTGTACATTTAAAAACAAAAAAAACTTTTTGGACTGTGAAACATCAGTCTGCTTTTTTTGTGTCAGGCTCACAGCTTATACTGGGCCCACTTGCCCAGTGCCACCACTCATATCTTGTTTAATAGTAGTGTAAGTGTACATTTAAAAAAATAAAAACTTTTTGGACTGTGAAATATCAGTCTGCTTTTTTGTGTCAGGCTCACAGCATATTCTGTGCCCACTTGCCCAGTGCCACCACTCATATCTTGTTTAATAGTAGTGTAAGTGTACATTTAAAAAAATAAAAACTTTTTGGACTGTGAAACATCAGTCTGCTTTTTTGTGTCAGGCTCACAGCGTATACTGTGCCCACTTGCCCAGTGCCACCACTCATATCTTGTTTAATAGTAGTGTAAGTGTACATTTAAAAAAATAAAAACTTTTTGGACTGTGAAACATCAGTCTGCTTTTTTGTGTCAGACTCACAGCTTATACTGGGCCCACTTGCTTAGTGCCACCACTCATATCTTGTTTAATAGTAGTGTAAGTGTACATTTAAAAAAATAAAAACTTTTTGGACTCTGAAACATCAGTCTGCTATTTTGTGTCAGGCTCATGGTGTATACTGTGCCCACTTGCCCAGTGCCACCACTCATATCTTGTTTAATAGTAGTGTAAGTGTACATTTAAAAAAAAAAAAAACTTTTTGGACTGTGAAACATCAGTCTGCTTTTTGTGTCAGGCTTGCAGCGTATACTGGGCCCACTTGCCCAGTGCCACCACTCATATCTTGTTTAATAGTAGTGTAAGTGTACATTTAAAAACAAAAAAAAACTTTTTGGACTGTGAAACATCAGTCTGCTTTTTGTGTCAGGCTTGCAGCGTATACTGTGCCCACTTGCCCAGTGGCACCACTCATATCTTGTTTAATAGTAGTGTAAGTGTACATTTAAAAAAAAAAAACTTTTTGGACTGTGAAACATCAGTCTGCTTTTTTGTGTCAGGCTCACAGCGTATACTGTGCCCACTTGAACAGTGGCACCACTCATATCTTGTTTAATAGTAGTGTAAGTGTACATTTAAAAAAATAAAAACTTTTTGGACTGTGAAACATCAGTCTGCTTTTTTGTTTCAGGCTCACAGTGTATACTGTGCCCACTTGCCCAGTGCCACCACTCATATCTCATATCAAATGTAAGTGTACATTTAAAAATAAAAAAAACTTTTTGGACTGTGAAACATCAGTCTGCTTTTTTGTGTCAGGCTCACAGCTTATACTGGGCCCACTTGCCCAGTGCCACTATCTTGTTTAATAGTAGTGTAAGTGTACATTTAAAAAAATAAAAACTTTTTGGACTGTGAAACATCAGTCTGCTTTTTTGTGTCAGGCTTACAGCGTATGCTGTGCCCACTTGCCCAGTGCCACCACTCATATCTTGTTTAAAAGTAGTGTAAGTGTACATTTAAAAAAATAAAAACTTTTTGGACTGTGAAACATCAGTCTGCTTTTTTGTGTCAGGCTCACAGCGTATACTGTGCCCACTTGCCCAGTGCCACCACTCATATCTTGTTTAATAGTAGTGTAAGTGTACATTTAAAAAAAAAAAAATCTTTTTGCGCTGTGAAACATCAGTCTGCTTTTTGTGTCAGGCTCACAGCTTATACTGGGCCCACTTGCCCATTGCCACCACTCATATCTTGTTTAATAGTAGTGTAAGTGTACATTTAAAAAAATTAAAACTTTTTGGACTGTGAAACATCAGTCTGCTTTTTTGTGTCAGGCTAACAGCATATACTGTGCCCACTTGCCCAGTGCCACCACTCACATCTTGTTTAATAGTAGTGTAAGTGTACATTTAAAAACAAAAAAAACTTTTTGGACTGTGAAACATCAGTCTGCTTTTTTTGTGTCAGGCTCACAGCTTATACTGGGCCCACTTGCCCAGTGCCACCACTCATATCTTGTTTAATAGTAGTGTAAGTGTACATTTAAAAAAATAAAAACTTTTTGGACTGTGAAATATCAGTCTGCTTTTTTGTGTCAGGCTCACAGCATATTCTGTGCCCACTTGCCCAGTGCCACCACTCATATCTTGTTTAATAGTAGTGTAAGTGTACATTTAAAAAAATAAAAACTTTTTGGACTGTGAAACATCAGTCTGCTTTTTTGTGTCAGGCTCACAGCGTATACTGTGCCCACTTGCCCAGTGCCACCACTCATATCTTGATTAATAGTAGTGTAAGTGTACATTTAAAAAAATAAAAACTTTTTGGACTGTGAAACATCAGTCTTCTTTTTTGTGTCAGGCTCACAGCATATACTGTGCCCACTTGCCCAGTGCCACCACTCATATCTTGTTTAATAGTATTGTAAGTGTACATTTAAAAACAAAAAAAACTTTTTGGACTGTGAAACATTAGTCTGTTTTTTTGTGTCAGGCTCACAGCTTATACTGGGCCCACTTGCCCAGTGCCACCACTCATATCTTGTTTAATAGCAGTGTACGTGTACATTTAAAAACATAAAAACTTTTTGGACTGTGAAACATCAGTCTGCTTTTTTGTGTCAGGCTCACAGCGTATACTGGGCCCACTTGCCCAGTGCCACCACTCATATCTTGTTTAATAGTAGTGTAAGTATACATTTAAAAACAAAAAAAACTTTTTGGACTGTGAAACATCAGTCTGCTTTTTTGTGTCAGGCTCACAGCGTATACTGTGCCCACTTGCCCAGTGCCACCACTCATATCTTGTTTAATAGTAGTGTAAGTGTACATTTAAAAACAAAAAAAAGTTTTTGGACTGTGAAACATCAGTCTGCTTTTTGTGTCAGGCTCTCAGCTTATACTGGGCCCACTTGCCCAGTGCCACCACTCATATCTTGTTTAATAGTAGTGTAAGTGTACATTTAAAAAAATAAAAACTTTTTGGACTGTGAAACATCAGTCTGCTTTTTTGTGTCAGGCTCACAGCTTATACTGGGCCCACTTGCCCAGTGGCACCACTCATATCTTGTTTAATAGTAGTGTAAGTTTACATTTAAAAAAAAAAACTTTTTGGACTGTGAAACATCTGTCTGCTTTTTTATGTCAGGCTCACAGAGTATACTGTGCCCACCTGCCCAGTGGCACCACTCATATCTTGTTTACTAGTAGTGTAAGTGTACATTTGAAAACAAAAAAAACTTTTTGGACTGTGAAACATCAGTCTGCTTTTTTGTGTCAGGCTCACAGCATATACTGTGCCCACTTGCCCAGTGGCACCACTCATATCTTGTTTAATAGTAGTGTAAGTGTACATTTAAAAAAATTAAAACTTTTTGGACTGTGAAACATCAGTCTGCTTTTTTGTGTCAGGCTAACAGCATATACTGTGCCCACTTGCCCAGTGCCACCACTCACATCTTGTTTAATAGTAGTGTAAGTGTACATTTAAAAACAAAAAAAACTTTTTGGACTGTGAAACATCAGTCTGCTTTTTTTGTGTCAGGCTCACAGCTTATACTGGGCCCACTTGCCCAGTGCCACCACTCATATCTTGTTTAATAGTAGTGTAAGTGTACATTTAAAAAAATAAAAACTTTTTGGACTGTGAAACATCAGTCTGCTTTTTTGTGTCAGGCTCACAGCGTATACTGTGCCCACTTGCCCAGTGCCACCACTCATATCTTGATTAATAGTAGTGTAAGTGTACATTTAAAAAAATAAAAACTTTTTGGACTGTGAAACATCAGTCTTCTTTTTTGTGTCAGGCTCACAGCATATACTGTGCCCACTTGCCCAGTGCCACCACTCATATCTTGTTTAATAGTATTGTAAGTGTACATTTAAAAACAAAAAAAACTTTTTGGACTGTGAAACATTAGTCTGTTTTTTTGTGTCAGGCTCACAGCTTATACTGGGCCCACTTGCCCAGTGCCACCACTCATATCTTGTTTAATAGCAGTGTACGTGTACATTTAAAAACATAAAAACTTTTTGGACTGTGAAACATCAGTCTGCTTTTTTGTGTCAGGCTCACAGCGTATACTGTGCCCACTTGCCCAGTGCCACCACTCATATCTTGTTTAATAGTAGTGTAAGTATACATTTAAAAACAAAAAAAACTTTTTGGACTGTGAAACATCAGTCTGCTTTTTTGTGTCAGGCTCACAGCGTATACTGTGCCCACTTGCCCAGTGCCACCACTCATATCTTGTTTAATAGTAGTGTAAGTGTACATTTAAAAACAAAAAAAAGTTTTTGGACTGTGAAACATCAGTCTGCTTTTTGTGTCAGGCTCTCAGCTTATACTGGGCCCACTTGCCCAGTGCCACCACTCATATCTTGTTTAATAGTAGTGTAAGTGTACATTTAAAAAAATAAAAACTTTTTGGACTGTGAAACATCAGTCTGCTTTTTTGTGTCAGGCTCACAGCTTATACTGGGCCCACTTGCCCAGTGGCACCACTCATATCTTGTTTAATAGTAGTGTAAGTTTACATTTAAAAAAAAAAACTTTTTGGACTGTGAAACATCTGTCTGCTTTTTTATGTCAGGCTCACAGAGTATACTGTGCCCACCTGCCCAGTGGCACCACTCATATCTTGTTTACTAGTAGTGTAAGTGTACATTTGAAAACAAAAAAAACTTTTTGGACTGTGAAACATCAGTCTGCTTTTTTGTGTCAGGCTCACAGCATATACTGTGCCCACTTGCCCAGTGGCACCACTCATATCTTGTTTAATAGTAGTGTAAGTGTACATTTAAAAAAATTAAAACTTTTTGGACTGTGAAACATCAGTCTGCTTTTTTGTGTCAGGCTAACAGCATATACTGTGCCCACTTGCCCAGTGCCACCACTCACATCTTGTTTAATAGTAGTGTAAGTGTACATTTAAAAACAAAAAAAACTTTTTGGACTGTGAAACATCAGTCTGCTTTTTTTGTGTCAGGCTCACAGCTTATACTGGGCCCACTTGCCCAGTGCCACCACTCATATCTTGTTTAATAGTAGTGTAAGTGTACATTTAAAAAAATAAAAACTTTTTGGACTGTGAAATATCAGTCTGCTTTTTTGTGTCAGGCTCACAGCATATTCTGTGCCCACTTGCCCAGTGCCACCACTCATATCTTGTTTAATAGTAGTGTAAGTGTACATTTAAAAAAATAAAAACTTTTTGGACTGTGAAACATCAGTCTGCTTTTTTGTGTCAGGCTCACAGCGTATACTGTGCCCACTTGCCAGTGCCACCACTCATATCTTGTTTAATAGTAGTGTAAGTGTACATTTAAAAAAATAAAAACTTTTTGGACTGTGAAACATCAGTCTTCTTTTTTGTGTCAGGCTCACAGCGTATACTGTGCCCACTTGCCCAGTGCCACCACTCATATCTTGTTTAATAGTATTGTAAGTGTACATTTAAAAACAAAAAAAACTTTTTGGACTGTGAAACATTAGTCTGTTTTTTTGTGTCAGGCTCACAGCTTATACTGGGCCCACTTGCCCAGTGCCACCACTCATATCTTGTTTAATAGCAGTGTACGTGTACATTTAAAAACATAAAAACTTTTTGGACTGTGAAACATCAGTCTGCTTTTTTGTGTCAGGCTCACAGCGTATACTGGGCCCACTTGCCCAGTGCCACCACTCATATCTTGTTTAATAGTAGTGTAAGTATACATTTAAAAACAAAAAAAACTTTTTGGACTGTGAAACATCAGTCTGCTTTTTTGTGTCAGGCTCACAGCGTATACTGTGCCCACTTGCCCAGTGCCACCACTCATATCTTGATTAATAGTAGTGTAAGTGTACATTTAAAAACAAAAAAAAGTTTTTGGACTGTGAAACATCAGTCTGCTTTTTGTGTCAGGCTCTCAGCTTATACTGGGCCCACTTGCCCAGTGCCACCACTCATATCTTGTTTAATAGTAGTGTAAGTGTACATTTAAAAAAATAAAAACTTTTTGGACTGTGAAACATCAGTCTGCTTTTTTGTGTCAGGCTCACAGCTTATACTGGGCCCACTTGCCCAGTGGCACTACTCATATCTTGTTTAATAGTAGTGTAAGTTTACATTTTAAAAAAAAAACTTTTTGGACTGTGAAACATCTGTCTGCTTTTTTATGTCAGGCTCACAGAGTATACTGTGCCCACCTGCCCAGTGGCACCACTCATATCTTGTTTACTAGTAGTGTAAGTGTACATTTGAAAACAAAAAAAACTTTTTGGACTGTGAAACATCAGTCTGCTTTTTTGTGTCAGGCTCACAGCATATACTGTGCCCACTTGCCCAGTGGCACCACTCATATCTTGTTTAATAGTAGTTTAAGTGTACATTTAAAAAAATTAAAACTTTTTGGACTGTGAAACATCAGTCTGCTTTTTTGTGTCAGGCTAACAGCATATACTGTGCCCACTTGCCCAGTGCCACCACTCACATCTTGTTTAATAGTAGTGTAAGTGTACATTTAAAAACAAAAAAAACTTTTTGGACTGTGAAACATCAGTCTGCTTTTTTTGTGTCAGGCTCACAGCTTATACTGGGCCCACTTGCCCAGTGCCACCACTCATATCTTGTTTAATAGTAGTGTAAGTGTACATTTAAAAAAATAAAAACTTTTTGGACTGTGAAATATCAGTCTGCTTTTTTGTGTCAGGCTCACAGCATATTCTGTGCCCACTTGCCCAGTGCCACCACTCATATCTTGTTTAATAGTAGTGTAAGTGTACATTTAAAAAAATAAAAACTTTTTGGACTGTGAAACATCAGTCTGCTTTTTTGTGTCAGGCTCACAGCGTATACTGTGCCCACTTTCCCAGTGCCACCACTCATATCTTGTTTAATAGTAGTGTAAGTGTACATTTAAAAAAATAAAAACTTTTTGGACTGTGAAACATCAATCTTCTTTTTTGTGTCAGGCTCACAGCGTATACTGTGCCCACTTGCCCAGTGCCACCACTCATATCTTGTTTAATAGTATTGTAAGTGTACATTTAAAAACAAAAAAAACTTTTTGGACTGTGAAACATTAGTCTGTTTTTTTGTGTCAGGCTCACAGCTTATACTGGGCCCACTTGCCCAGTGCCACCACTCATATCTTGTTTAATAGCAGTGTATGTGTACATTTAAAAACATAAAAACTTTTTGGACTGTGAAACATCAGTCTGCTTTTTTGTGTCAGGCTCACAGCGTATACTGGGCCCACTTGCCCAGTGCCACCACTCATATCTTGTTTAATAGTAGTGTAAGTATACATTTAAAAACAAAAAAAACTTTTTGGACTGTGAAACATCAGTCTGCTTTTTTGTGTCAGGCTCACAGCGTATACTGTGCCCACTTGCCCAGTGCCACCACTCATATCTTGTTTAATAGTAGTGTAAGTGTACATTTAAAAACAAAAAAAAGTTTTTGGACTGTGAAACATCAGTCTGCTTTTTGTGTCAGGCTCTCAGCTTATACTGGGCCCACTTGCCCAGTGCCACCACTCATATCTTGTTTAATAGTAGTGTAAGTGTACATTTAAAAAAATAAAAACTTTTTGGACTGTGAAACATCAGTCTGCTTTTTTGTGTCAGGCTCACAGCTTATACTGGGCCCACTTGCCCAGTGGCACCACTCATATCTTGTTTAATAGTAGTGTAAGTTTACATTTTAAAAAAAAAACTTTTTGGACTGTGAAACATCTGTCTGCTTTTTTATGTCAGGCTCACAGAGTATACTGTGCCCACCTGCCCAGTGGCACCACTCATATCTTGTTTACTAGTAGTGTAAGTGTACATTTGAAAAAAAAAAAAACTTTTTGGACTGTGAAACATCAGTCTGCTTTTTTGTGTCAGGCTCACAGCATATACTGTGCCCACTTGCCCAGTGGCACCACTCATATCTTGTTTAATAGTAGTGTACATTTAAAAAAAAATGATAGGCAGAGGCAGGCCACCCCGCAGGTGCCATCGTGGTCATGGTGCTGTGATTCCCTTTGGCCCTAGAATATTGCCCAGTGTTCAGAGGCCACGTCCCATGAACTCAAAAAGTTCTGAGGACATAGTTGACTTTTTAAAACAGGACACCCAATCTTCTATAGCTTCCGCTCCGAACCTTGACGCACCATCCTCCTCCAGCTTATCTTCGGGCACCTCTCAAGTTACCACTTGCCCGACTGCCGCCACCACCAACACTAGCACCACAGCCGCTTCACTTGATCTGTCAGAGGAGTTATTGACACATCAGTTGGAAGAAATGAGTGATGCGCAACCATCATTGACAGAGGATGTAAATAACAGTGATATGTCTCAGTCAGGCAGCATTACAGACATGGACGTACGGTGTGATGATGATGATGTTGTACCCGCTGCTGCTTCCTTTGTTTATTTGTCAGATACAAGTGAAGCGGTTGATGATGACGATGCGTCCGTGGATGTCACGTGGGTGCCCGCTAGAAGAGAAGAAAAACAGGAGGAACGTTCAGATGGGGAGACAGAGAGGAGGAGGAGGAGACGAGTTGGAAGCAGGGGGAGGTTGTCGCAAGGAGCTAGTGGCACAGTCAGACAGCATGCATCGGCACACGGGGTCAGCCAGACAGCACACCAATCAACACATGCTGTTGCAACCACCAGAATGCCGTCATCGCAGAGCTCAGCAGTGTGGCATTTTTTTTGTGTGTCTGCCTCTGACAACAGTGATGCCATTTGCAACCTGTGCCAAAAGAAACTGAGTCATGGGAAGTTTAACACCCACCTAGGTACAACTGCTTTGCGAAGGCACATGATCGCACATCACAAACGCCTATGGGATCAACACATGAGTAGAAGCAGCACAAAAACTCAAAGCCGCCATCCTCCTCCTGGTCCAGCATCTTCAGCCACGTCACCCACTGCTGTTCTCCTTGTTCCTGCTCATCTGCCCACAGTCAAGTGTCTGTCAAGGACATGTTTGAGCGTAAGAAGCCAATGTCACAAAGTCACCCCCTTGCCCGGCGTCTGACAGCTGGCTTGTCTGAACTCTTAGCCTGCCAGCTTTTACCATACAAGCTGGTGGAGTCTGAGGCGTTCAAAAAATTTGTAGCTATTGGGACACCGCAGTGGAAGGTACCCGGCCGAAATTTCTTTGCACAAAAGGCAATCCCCAACCTGTACTCGATTGTGCGAAAGGAAGTAATGGCATGTCTGGCACACAGTGTTGGGGCAAGGGTCCATATGACCACTGATAGCTGGTCTGCAAAGCATGGTCAGGACAGGTATATCACCTACACTGCGCATTGGGTAAACCTGCTGACGGCTGCCAAGCATGGAATGCGTGGCCCTGCAGAAGAGTTGGTGACACCGCTATGACTTGCAGGCAGGCCTGCTGCCACCTCCTCTACTCCTCCTACTCCATCCTCTTCCATAACCTCCTCGGCTGAGTCCTCTTCTGCTGCTGCGTCTTTCTCCACATCAACGGCACCCCCCCCCCAGCTCCCCATGTACTATTCCACATCCCGGATACAGCAGTGTCACGCCATCTTGGGGTTGACTTGCCTGAAAGCAGAGAGTCACACTGGACCAGCACTCCTGTCCGCCCTAAACGCACAGTTGGATCAGTGGCTGACTCCGCACCAACTGGAGATCGGCAAAGTGGTTTCTGACAATGGAAGTAATTTGGTGGCGGCATTGAAATTGGGCAAGTTGACACATGTGCCGTGCATGGCACATGTGTGTAATCTGATCGTACAACGCTTTGTGCATAAGTACCCAGGCTTACAGGACGTCCTGAAGCAGGCCAGGAAGGTGTGTGGCCATTTGAGGCATTCTTACACGGCCATGGCGCACTTTTCCGATATCCAGAAAAGAAACAACATGCCAGTGAGGCGCTTGATTTGCAACAGCCCGACACATTGGAATTCAACACTCCTAATGTTTGACCGCCTGCTCCAACAAGAAAAAGCCGTTAACGAGTATTTGTATGACCGGAGTGCTAGGACAGCCTCTGCGGAGCTGGGATTTTTTTTGCCATGTGACTGGATGCTCATGCGCAATGCCTGTAGGCTCATGCGTCCTTTTGAGGAGGTGACAAACCTAGTCAGTCGCACCGAAGGCACCATCATTGACATCATACCATTTGTTTTCTTCCTGGAGCGTGCCCTGCGAAGAGTGCTGGATCAGGCCGTAGATGAGCGTGAAGAGGAAGAGGAAGAGTTGTGTCACCATCACCACCAGAAACAGCCTTAACAGCATCGCTTGCTGGACCTGAAGCAACGCTGGAAGAGGATTGTGAGGAAGAGGAGTCAGAGGAGGAATGTGGCTTTGAGGAGGAGGAGGAGGAAGACCAACCACAACAGGCATCCCAGGGTGATTGTTGTCACCTATCTGGTACACGTGGTGTTGTACATGGCTGGGGGGAAGAAGATACCTTCAGTGAGATCACTGAGGATGAGGAATGGGACATGAGTAGCTCGGCATCCAACCTTGTGCAAATGGGGTCTTTCATGCTGTCGTTCCTGTTGAGGGACCCTCATATAAAAAAGCTGAAGGAGAACGAGCTGTACTGGGTGTCCATGCTACTAGACCCCTCGGTATAAGCAGAAAGTGCCTGAAATGTTACTGAATTACCGTAAGTTGGAAAGGATGCAGCAGTTCCAAAATAAATTAAAAAGTATGCTTTACACAGCGTATAAGGGTGATGTCACAGCACAACGGGAATCTAACAGGGGAAGAGGTGAAAGTAATCCTCCGACTCCCACGACCACGCCGGCAAGGACAGGACGCTTTAAAGACGTGTTGTTGATGGAGGACATGCAGAGCTTTTTAAGTCCTATGCATCGCCACAGCCCTTCGGGGTCCACCCTCAGAGAACGACTCGACCGACAGGTAGCAGACTACCTCGCCTTAACTGCAGATCTCGACACTCTGAGGAGCGATGAACCCCTTGACTACTGGGTGTGCAGGCTTGACCTGTGGCCTGAGCTATCCCAATTTGCGATAGAACTTCTGGCCTGCCCCGCTTCAAGTGTCCTGTCAGAAAGGACCTTCAGTGCAGAAGGAGGTATTGTCACTGAGAAGAGAAGTCGCATACATCAAAAAAGTCTAGATTACCTCACCTTTATTAAGATGAATGAGGGATAGATCCCGAAGGGACTGACATTGGGCGATACATTCGAGTAAAAAAGGCCTGATGAGATGAGCTGCCTTGGGCTAAAAATGGTCCACACGCTGCTATATTTTATCTTCGAATACTGGATGACTTGTGTGACTTATCCGCCACCAACCATCAAGCCGCAATGTTTTAGGGCACTTTTTGCCTGGGAAACAAACATCAATTTTTCTGGCTGCTGCTACAGCAGCGGCTGCAACAATACCTAATTTTTCAGGCATGTGTACATGCCAAATTTTTCTGGCCTCTGGTGCTGCACTGTGGCTTCAAAAACCAAACCAAAAAAAAGGCACCTAACAGGGATTAAACTGATAGGAATAGTACTACTTAACACACCACTCCTATCTGGTGGCACATTAGATTGCACGCGCAGTGCCCCAAATTTGGAGTAGGAGGACCGACCAAGCATCTTTTTCCATCTCCTGCCGCAACTGCCTCTGGGAACCCTACCATGGGTCCCAGCCAACACGTCTTGTAATTCTCGGTCTGGGAAATTATCTATCTATCAAATCTATCTATTTATCTATCAAATCTATCTATCTATCTATCTATCTATCTATCGTATCTATCAAATGTATCTATTGCATCTATTGATCTATCTATCTAATCTATCTATGTATCTATCTATCTATCTATCAAATCTATCTATCTCGTGGCCGGACTGTTATCTGACAGCCACTTGTGTTTCGGCCAAATGTCCATCGGCCAAATGTCCGTCTGCCAAATGTCCATCGGCTAAAAGTCCGGCCATGATTGCATGTGCAGTGCCCCAAATTTTAAGTAGGAGGACCGACCAAGCATCTTTTTCCATCTCCCGGTTCCTAAAATCCATGCCATATACACGTCCCCTGATAGGGGACGTAACAGGGATTAAACTGATAAGAATAGTACTACTTAACACACCACTCATATCTGGTGGCACAGTAGATTGCATGCGCAGTGCCCCAAATTTGAAGTAGGAGGACCGACCAAGCATCTTTTTCCATCTCCCGGTTCCTAAAATCCATGCCATATACACGTCCCCTGATAGGGGACGTAACAGGGATTAAACTGATAAGAATAGTACTACTTAACACACCACTCATATCTGGTGGCACAGTAGATTGCACGCGCAGTGCCCCAAATTTGAAGTAGGAGGACCGACCAAGCATCTTTTTCCATCTCCCGGTTCCTAAAATCCATGCCATATACACGTCCCCTGGTGTCGCAACTGCCTCTGGGAACCTTACCATGGGTCCCAGACCGCACGTCTTGTAATTCTCTGTCTGGGAAATTATCTATCTATCAAATCTATCTATTTATCTATCAAATCTATCTATCTATCTATCTATCTATCTATCTATCTATCTATTGTATCTATCAAATGTATCTATTGCATCTATTGATCTATCTATCTAATCTATGTATCTATCTATCTATCTATCAAATCTATCTATCTCGTGGCCAGACTGTTATCTGACAGCCACTTGTGTTTTGGCCAAATGTGCGTTGGCCAAATGTCCGTCTGCCAAATGTCCGTCGGCTAAATGTCCGGCCACGATTGCACGCGCAGTGCCCCAAATTTGAAGTAGGAGGACCGACCAAGCATCTTTTTCCATTTCCCGGTTCCTAAAATCCATGCCATATACAAGTCCCCTGATAGGGGACGTAACAGGGATTAAACTGATAAGAATAGTACTACTTAACACACCACTCATATCTGGTGGCACAGTAGATTGCACACGCAGTGCCCCAAATTTGAAGTAGGAGGACCGACCAAGCATCTTTTTCCATCTCCCGGTTCCTAAAATCCATGCCATATACACGTCCCCTGATAGGGGACATAACAGGGATTAAACTGATAAGAATAGTATTACTTAACACACCACTCATATCTGGTGGCACAGTAGATTGCACGCGCAGTGCCCCAAATTTGAAGTAGGAGGACTGACCAAGCATCTTTTTTCCATCTCCCAGTTCCTAAAATCCATGCCATATACACGTCCCCTGGCACCGCAACTGCCTCTGGGAACCTTACCATGGGTCCCAGACCGCACGTCTTGTAATTCTCTGTCTGGGAAATTATCTATCTATCAAATCTATCTATTTATCTATCAAATCTATCTATCTATCTATCTATCTATCAATCTATCGTATCTATCAAATGTATCTATTGCATCTATTGATCTATCTATCTAATCTATGTATCTATCTATCAAATCTATCTATCTCATGGCCGGACTGTTATCTGACAGCCACTTGTGTTTCGGCCAAATGTCCGTCGGCCAAATGTCCATCTGCCAAATGTCCGTCGGCTAAAAGTCCGGCCACGATTGCACACGCAGTGCCCCAAATTTGAAGTAGGTGGACCGACCAAGCATCTTTTTCCATCTCCCGGTTCCTAAAATCCATGCCATATAAATGTCCCCTGATAGGGGACGTAACAGGGATTAAACTGATAAGAATAGTACTACTTAACACACCACTCATATCTGGTGGCACAGTAGATTGCACGCGCAGTGCCCCAAATTTGAAGTAGGAGGACCGACCAAGCATCTTTTTCCATCTCCCGTTTCCTAAAATCCATGCCATATACACGTCCCCTGGTGTCGCAACTGCCTCTGGGAACCTTACCATGGGTCCCAGACCGCACGTCTTGTAATTCTCTGTCTGGGAAATTATCTATCTATCAAATCTATCTATTTATCTATCAAATCTATCTATCTATCTATCTATCTATCTATCTATCTATCTATTGTATCTATCAAATGTATCTATTGCATCTATTGATCTATCTATCTAATCTATGTATCTATCTATCTATCTATCAAATCTATCTATCTCGTGGCCACACTGTTATCTGACAGCCACTTGTGTTTCGGCCAAATGTGCGTTGGCCAAATGTCCGTCTGCCAAATGTCCATCGGCTAAATGTCCGGCCACGATTGCACGCGCAGTGCCCCAAATTTGAAGTAGGAGGACCGACCAAGCATCTTTTTCCATTTCCCGGTTCCTAAAATCCATGCCATATACACGTCCCCTGATAGGGGACGTAACAGGGATTAAACTGATAAGAATAGTACTACTTAACACACCACTCATATCTGGTGGCATAGTAGATTGCACACGCAGTGCCCCAAATTTGAAGTAGGAGGACCGACCAAGCATCTTTTTCCATCTCCCGGTTCCTAAAATCCATGCCATATACACGTCCCCTGATAGGGGACGTAACAGGGATTAAACTGATAAGAATAGTACTACTTAACACACCACTCATATCTGGTGGCACAGTAGATTGCACGCGCAGTGCCCCAAATTTGAAGTAGGAGGACTGACCAAGCATCTTTTTTCCATCTCCCAGTTCCTAAAATCCATGCCATATACACGTCCCCTGGCACCGCAACTGCCTCTGGGAACCTTACCATGGGTCCCAGACCGCACGTCTTGTAATTCTCTGTCTGGGAAATTATCTATCTATCAAATCTATCTATTTATCTATCAAATCTATCTATCTATCTATCTATCAATCTATCGTATCTATCAAATGTATCTATTGCATCTATTGATCTATCTATCTAATCTATGTATCTATCTATCAAATCTATCTATCTCATGGCCGGACTGTTATCTGACAGCCACTTGTGTTTCGGCCAAATGTCCGTTGGCCAAATGTCCATCTGCCAAATGTCCGTCGGCTAAAAGTCCGGCCACGATTGCACACGCAGTGCCCCAAATTTGAAGTAGGTGGACCGACCAAGCATCTTTTTCCATCTCCCGGTTCCTAAAATCCATGCCATATAAATGTCCCCTGATAGGGGACGTAACAGGGATTAAACTGATAAGAATAGTACTACTTAACACACCACTCATATCTGGTGGCACAGTAGATTGCACGCGCAGTGCCCCAAATTTGAAGTAGGAGGACCGACCAAGCATCTTTTTCCATCTCCCGGTTCCTAAAATCCATGCCATATACACGTCCCCTGGTGTCGCAACTGCCTCTGGGAACCTTACCATGGGTCCCAGACCGCACGTCTTGTAATTCTCTGTCTGGGAAATTATCTATCTATCAAATCTATCTATTTATCTATCAAATCTATCTATCTATCTATCTATCTATCTATCTATCTATTGTATCTATCAAATGTATCTATTGCATCTATTGATCTATCTATCTAATCTATGTATCTATCTATCTATCTATCTATCAAATCTATCTATCTCGTGGCCACACTGTTATCTGACAGCCACTTGTGTTTCGGCCAAATGTGCGTTGGCCAAATGTCCGTCTGCCAAATGTCCATCGGCTAAATGTCCGGCCACGATTGCACGCGCAGTGCCCCAAATTTGAAGTAGGAGGACCGACCAAGCATCTTTTTCCATTTCCCGGTTCCTAAAATCCATGCCATATACACGTCCCCTGATAGGGGACGTAACAGGGATTAAACTGATAAGAATAGTACTACTTAACACACCACTCATATCTGGTGGCATAGTAGATTGCACACGCAGTGCCCCAAATTTGAAGTAGGAGGACCGACCAAGCATCTTTTTCCATCTCCCGGTTCCTAAAATCCATGCCATATACACGTCCCCTGATAGGGGACGTAACAGGGATTAAACTGATAAGAATAGTACTACTTAACACACCACTCATATCTGGTGGCACAGTAGATTGCACGCGCAGTGCCCCAAATTTGAAGTAGGAGGACTGACCAAGCATCTTTTTTCCATCTCCCAGTTCCTAAAATCCATGCCATATACACGTCCCCTGGCACCGCAACTGCCTCTGGGAACCTTACCATGGGTCCCAGACCGCACGTCTTGTAATTCTCTGTCTGGGAAATTATCTATCTATCTATCAAATCTATCTATTTATCTATCAAATCTATCTATCTATCTATCAATCTATCGTATCTATCAAATGTATCTATTGCATCTATTGATCTATCTATCTAATCTATGTATCTATCTATCAAATCTATCTATCTCATGGCCGGACTGTTATCTGACAGCCACTTGTGTTTCGGCCAAATGTCCGTCGGCCAAATGTCCATCTGCCAAATGTCCGTCGGATAAAAGTCCGGCCACGATTGCACACGCAGTGCCCCAAATTTGAAGTAGGTGGACCGACCAAGCATCTTTTTCCATCTCCCGGTTCCTAAAATCCATGCCATATAAATGTCCCCTGATAGGGGACGTAACAGGGATTAAACTGATAAGAATAGTACTACTTAACACACCACTCATATCTGGTGGCACAGTAGATTGCACGCACAATGCCCCAAATTTGAAGTAGGAGGACTGACCAAGCATCTTTTTCCATCTCCCGGTTCCTAAAATCCATGCCATATACACGTCCCCTGATAAGGGACGGAACAGGGATTAAACTGATAGGAATACTACTACTTAACACATCTTATAATAATGCAGAGAGAGGCAATGCAGAGAGAGGAGTCTGAAGAAGTGGAGTCAGAGGAGGAAGGTGGCTTTGAGGAGGTGGAAGACCAAACACAGCAGGCGTCCCAAGGGGCTTGTTGTCACCTTTCGGGGACCCTTGGTGTTGTACGTGGCTGGGTGGAGGAAGAGACCTTCAATGACATCAGTGAGGACAAGGAACGGGACATGGCTAGCTTGGTATCCAACATGCTCAAATGGGGAGTTTGCGGTTGTGCAAATGGACTGTTTGCGGTTGATTGCGGTGCGTTAAACGGGGTTGATTGCGGTGCGTTAAACGGGGAGTTTGGTCTGTCACTGTGAAGCAGGCATAACCCTTACACTACATGATCAATACAACATCATACCTGATGTTTTAAAGCACGTTATTCCAAACAATTTAGGAATGTTAGATGATTTATGTCCTTTATGGATTAAAACCAGACTCTGCATCAACTATGTAATTTTACGTGGGAGTTTTGCAATGGATCCCCCTCCGGCATGCCACAGTCCAGGTGTTAGTACCCTTGAAACAACTTTTCCATCACTATTGTGGCCAGAACGAGTCCCTGTGGGTTTTAAAATTCGCCTGCCTATTGAAGTCAATGGCGATTCGCCCGGTTCGCCTGTTCGCGAACATTTGCGGAAGTTCGTGTTCGCTGTTCACGAACGGAAAATTTTAAGTTCATGACATCACTAATTATGTATAGCTAAAAAGGTCCTTGAGGTCAAAAAGACCTTGATAGGGTGAACATTAAATGGTATCTTACCACAAATTGTCAATATCAATATTATCTATGATTCATGCCTAGAAATGTTGAAACTTCAAAAATGGCAAACTTGCATAAAAAAGACATACAATAATACAATGTTATTTAAAATAAGCAAAAATAAGCAAAATACAGTCTCTTAAAATTTCAATGCCAGGACCCATAGAAATGAATATAGAGGGTGAAACAGTTCCTGGTTTTCAAGGTTAAGTCTACACTGAAACGGAGCCCAATAAATGGTGAGTATTGAAAAGTGAACAAAATAAAATAGAACAGAAATCTGCAGTGCCCGGAGTAAAAGTTCCCCTTAGGGTATCTACTTACACTCCTTACCCCCAATCAGTATGAGGTAAGTGTTGCGTAGTGTTGGTAGAAACTTTATCCAACTTCCAGGGGTGTAGATATCAGCTGTTGAATCTTGCCGGTGTCTTAACTCAAGTAGCTGTATGCATGCAAAACAAAATAAAAAATAATAGTGCAACCCTGATTGAAAATAGGCACAAGGCTCAATTTATTCTGAGTATATTACTCCCATTAACAAACCTCAATAGTATATGAGGTAATTTAAAAGCATTAAAATATACGGTCAACAGACCCACAGTTGAAAAAACAGCATGTACATCGGCACAATAAGAAAGACAGTCCACAGCTTAAAAGTTGTAGTTCAATATAATGAGACAGCAGACTGGTTCTCCTGACGCGTTTCAAAGGTATTTTCGATTGCAACCTTCTTCATCAGAGGATGGTGGAACAGCCTCTGTAATTTGATTGGTAGATGGGAGGGCATTGTGCAGCATGGTATCTTTTGATAGGCTGGTCACAAAACTATCATAGTGCACTTAACCGGGTGGCACCCAGGCTTCAGTTTGCCAAACTCCTAACATTGAGAAAGGCTGCATAGACGGCTGAAACAGATTTGTTACTAATAGCAGAGGTCTGATTGTGTCTCTCACCCCTGTCACCTGATGCCGACGGCAGCAAATATCGGCCAGGAAACAGGGGAGTTATGTACATATTAGTTTTTAGCTTAATTGACTTCTAAGGTACTTTTTGAGAATGTCCATTCTCTCTTTACTTTTTACTTACTACTATTAAAGCTTTACAGTTTTAATCATTAACATTTATACATATTAAATATGGGAGAGTGCTTATTGTAAAACACCCACTTTTGGTTGGTTCTTTTCCAGCTTTTAGTTCATTTAATCATTTTTGTATTCTCCTCATACTGTTGGAATATTATTAAAAAATAAGTAAGAGCCTTTGTCTCCCTGGCTGCTGTTACACATCCCTTGAATTTCAGCTAGAATTCTCTGGTATGTCTCCCTGCCTTTGTCTCCCTGGCTGCTGTTACACATCCCTTGAATTTCAGCTAGAATTCTCTGGTATGTC